>NW_025970435.1:0-12196 GCF_021869965.1 Rhincodon typus | reverse complement strand
GCTGGATGAACACAGCAGGCCAAGCAGCATCATGCTCCTATGATGCTGCTTGGCCTGCTGTGTTCATCCAGCCCTGCACTTTGTTGTCTCGGATTCTCCAGCATCTGCAGTTCCTACTATCTCTGGTATAGGTTCTAGTCTGGCTGAGGTTTTGTGCAAACTTAAGATTTGAAGTCCAGACCGAATTTTGTTAAAGATGGGTTCTGTGATCACTGAAACAGCCCCACCAATATTGACCTCCACGAGAACAGGGTAACTGTTCAACCCGACGTTTATTTTGATTTTCTGATTTGGATGTTGCTAACCAATGTAACTGTTCGAAACCAGATGTAGGTGGACTTTCCGAGGTGTGCACTCTCCTGGATGCTGGCCTATGAGTTGTCTTACTCCATTTAGGTCTGGTGGGAACTCTTTTTCTGTCTCGAGTTCACATATCGGCAGCAACTTCAATGGCTTGCCGGCCTGGATCCTGAAGAAAATTTTAACTGTCTGATTGAAGTTTGACTTTGTTTGGAGATTTGCCGTGGGCTGACTTAGAGTCCCTCTGTCCTGAGTGAGGCTATGCAATTGCCTTCAATCAAGTGGTGTTCCCCAAGCTTAGTCGGATTGGTGAGGGTACCCACTTCCATCGGAATGCCCTGCAACTCATTTCTTCCATTTGCCACATTTTCAAATGATAGAGCCAATTGTGGTGCCTGTTTGAATCCACTTGAGCTACAGCTAGTGGATGCTTTTTCATAGTTACAACATTCTTCCTGCACAGCAAACAATGTCTCAGCATCTTATTAAGGATTAAACCAAAGTCACATGCCTCTGTCAATCATCTTAACCTAACTAAAAGTCCCAATATGGATTTCCCTGGTTCTCAAATTGCCGAGTAAAACTAATAGCATCTCAGAATTAGAGGAGGTTTGGGGGTCGCAATATTTCTTAATTAAATCCATCAATTCTTGAAAGGTTTGAGTATCTGGTGCCTCAGGGAATGTTACGCTCCTAATAACTGAAAAAGCTGCGGGCCCACAACCTGTCATGAGAATTACTTGTTGCCTCTCGTCTGCCTCAATGTCATTTGTCTGCAGAAAGTAATGCATTGTTTCCACATAATGGGCCCAGTCTTCGATCCCATACTGAAAAGGTTCAGATCCAAGCTCTGTACAAACCCTTGTGCCAAGTTAGTGCTGGACTCCTTCATGCTCTGTGACATGACAGTGGCTTCCTGGCAGATTCTCCATGCACCAAACATTTCACGGCCTATTTTTCCTTTTGCTACATAATTGTTGTCCTCATTAAAATCCTCATCTGCAGAAGAGGATGTCTTACAAACTGTCAAATTTACACTTATGTTATTCATGACCCCTAGCATAGTTGGAGGTTAATTATGCTCAGTGCTTCACTACATGCAAATTTCAATTCTATGCTATTTTCTAATTACACTCTGAGTCAGTATCTGAGCCTATGGCTGCAAGTGAGAATCTGGTTGGACATGTATCTTCATAATCACTGCTTTGTGATGTTCCTTTACTGTCAGGCTTCATTGCTCGGAAAGGAGTAAGGCTCAAGAAAAACATCATGATACTGGAAGTATGAACATGTACACATTTAAGATCCATAGCTTGTAAATTCAAAGAAATGTGGGATAAGAATCAGGTGGAATATGAGAAGGAGGATTAGGAATGAGTTATGAGACCATTACATTGAATGATTTCAGTCCCACTACTGGCTAATTATTGCCCTTACATTGACTAGCACTGATCCTCCTGCTATGCAGGTGAGCTTGCATAACCCTAACCCTAATCCCAGCCCTTCAGTTAGGTCCCATTTGTGCACAATTTTACCCTGCAAGTGAGCTGTATCAGGGAACGTCATACAATCTGTTTGGGTCATGTGCATGTCTTAGTTAAATGTTGTGACATATAAATATGAGGTTTTCAACAATTCTAAATGTGTATGGTGGGGGTGAAGCATATGAATTGGCTGGTGAGTGACGGGGGTGTGGTGAATTAATCAGTGTCTGAGGTGACTGTGCATTGCTAGGATGAAATGCATTCACTGATTTTCACTTCTGTGCCTCCATTGAACTTTTTGTAATATTGCATCTGGAATCTTGGGGCATAAAACTTGATATTGACCGTCATGTCTGACTGCTCCCACTGACTTCTGAGCAAATGTTTGGATAACATCTTTGCCTCCAAAGACACAAGACATTTTCTTTCCATTTCTTCTAAACTAGGCTTCCTGAAATCTTGGGACTTCAAATTTTTGCTGGTTCATTTCCTTCACAACTCCCAGTGCCTGCTCCAGCCTTTTCTTTCAGTTGTACAGGCTAACTAGCACTTGCCACTTCTCACATTGGCCTGTATTGATGCCCCTAGCCATTCAACAATGTCATTAGCACTGGCTGGATGCTTAAATGAGCAAGCAGTGTGGCATAATTGTGTGTCACATTCCCTGTGCTCACTTTCAGGCGCTATCAAATTTAGACCTCATTATTTCTTGCCTAAAGTGGAGCACTTTATCATTGATTCTCCTAGTGGTATGGCTGAAATTGATTCTTGATTGTTATTGTTATGTGTTTTCAATCTTTCAGGTGAAAACTATTAAATCGCCTTTGTGCACGCTCCATATTATAGAGACAAAATTGAGCTCCAGACAAAAATAATTGATGTGAAGTTATTTATTTCAAAATTGTAGGCATTCAAAATAAAAGAAAAGGTTGCTATCTGGCACCTTGTGAGGGAGCACTTCAGTATTTTCTGATCTGCTAATATTGGAAAAATCTATTGTAAGGCACTTTGCACGATATAGATCTTTGACCAAAGCTGTCCCCACAGATGCAACGATTTTCTTTTCACTGTACATTTATTTTGTCAAGAGTGCACTCCATAAAACATGTTTCAGAAAATCTGACACGAGTGCACAATTTACAAGGTCAGCAGATTCACAAAATGATTGTCAGTGTTTCAAAAAAAAATTTAACAATGCAAAGAAATGAAGAAATAGGAAACCATAGTATCATTTGGTCAAAAGGAAAAGGATATTAAATCCATAATAACATGATAATTAATATATATAAATATTATATATATATATAAATCAAAGTCAAATCAAAGTAGTGAGTTTGTCAATATTGTGAACTAAAAGATGAAGGGCTCTTGTGGCATAGTAGTAGAGACAAGAGGCTCAGATTCAAGCCTCATCTGCTCCTGAGGTGTGTCATAACATCTCTGAACAGGGTGATTAGAAAATACCTACAAGTGTTACCAGCTTATTTGCATCAGAAAGAATTTGTTTCCTGTTTAGCATGTTGGAAACGAAATTTATTTATCAAAATAAAACACACCACTTTAGTATTCTTTGAGGTATGAGATTTCTCCTGTTGGTTGGCCTTAGCAATACAGTTGATATGATCACCTAGAGCTGTATCATTGTTAACTTCTCTGCCTTTCTATTTCTTCGCATAACCTTTCTAAGATACAAGCTAAGAGTTGGAAGATGATTTGGGATTCACAATTATGGAAGGGCGTCCACTATGGCAGCAACTTCAGTTGCTTTTATGTGGTCTGGATGAGCATTACAATTCCGCAGATCTTGGATGTGTTGAAGTAAAAATAAAACATAAAAAAAAGCTGCTGGAAATATTGAACAGGTCCGTCAGTAACTTTCTTTTATTTGTTCATGAGATGTGGGTATTGATGGCGAGACCAATATTTATTGCACATCCCTAATTGCTTGAGGAAGGTGTTGGTGAGCTGTCCTCTTGAACTGCTGCAGTACTTGTATTGTAAGAACACCCACTTTATTTTAATTTCCAAGATATTGACCAAACAACAATGAAATGCATCATTATCGTTCCAAGTCAGTAGGGTACATAGCTTGGCATGGTGAAGGATACTTAGTATATCAGTATGCCTTTAAGAGATATGCTGATGATATCATTCCTGTATATTATCTGATGGTATAAAGATCAAGAACTACCTTTTAACTTGATCACTCGAAGCATCAGATGCTGCAGGAAGAATGATTATTAGTCGAAACACTGATGTGTCTGAAAATGTAATTCCTATATATATCAGCCAGATGTAGTAAACATGTATAGAATTATTCAATGTGACATCATCCACATCCTAGTTTTATAATACTGTGCTGGTCGCCTAGTACGGTCTTTCCCTAAATTCGTACATAAATAGCAGTATTTCTCAAAACATGTGCAGATCACTTTGAACTACACTGACACAAGACAGGGACATGGCTTAAAGATACAATCCAACATTCTTAAGATGGAACCGTGAATATAAACCAAATTCCAAGACTCTGTTGCAAATTTGAGGCCTTATTATTTATCATGCTGGGTGGCAAAACAATCTAAATAAGCAAAGTCCATTAAAAGTGCACAAAAACCATTCACCCCAAAGCCAGGCCTCAAAATTGTTTTAAAAAAAGAAATCACAATAGCTACAGAAATGCTTACAAGTCAATTTCTAACTTCAGACATGCAGAAAATCCAACAATTTTTAACTCAAAACCCAGAAGCCCAAACTCACAACAAATAACATTAAAATTATACATACAGATTCCACAGATTAAAGCACAGTGACAAGGCAATCACCAATGTGTCTTTGATTCTGTCAAGCAGATTCTGTCAAAAAACCTTACCTACTGTAATACATGACTCCAAAGACATAATCTCAAAGTGGATGCATCACAAAAGGCCAAGGCATGTAACTTCTGCAAGGTGCAAAGACTTTGCTATTGGTTTGAACACTGTGTTCTGCACAAACTAACCATATTAATATAGAATGTGAGATATTAGCTCTGGTGTTTGGCATTATTTGGTTTCACACATACCTTTTTGGCAAGGTGAAAGGTGCAAATGATCATCAGTCACTAGAAATAGTTTGCTATAAGTAAGTAAAGTCACTCTAGTCCCAGAGGACTGCGCTCTCATTGTCAGAGATGACTGGTGGAGGTTTAACTTGAAATTCACCAACCTCAGGTGAGGAGAGAAATTGAGAAAGTGGGACCTTCGTGGTAACCTCAGCCAATATGGGAAATGAACCTGTGCTGTTGGTATCGTTCTGTATTGTAACCAGACATCCAAAAAAATGAACTAATTGACTCCCAAATTATTCACTGTAAACTGCTAGTAGGAACTCCACACTATTTACAGCAATTCCTTGTCAAAGTTCAAAGGTATGACTTTGAAGTGAGATTTAAACAAGGTGCCAGAATGATTCCATCTGACACACTGTGCAGATTCACCAAACCACACAAAGCAAAGTATTTCTTTTGATCTATGCACTGATGCTCTTGACTACAAGGCTGAAGATGTTCTTAAGGTAGATCTCTTACTAAATTCCCGGAGCCATTGTGAACAGATGTAATCAATGGCTGCCAAAAATGAGCAGCTGAAAGATATGCAAAAGATCATTATCTGGGGAGGATCTGACAGCATTAGAAAGTACCTGGGAAGATTTGTTCATTTTCACCAAACAGAGATGAGCCTGGTATATTTTTCAAGGACAAACAAATCCAACTTCAAAGAGCATTATGTTAAGACATCACTTGTATGTTACACCAGGGACCTTTGAGCATTAGATAACTAGCATATTAATCTACGTACTGGCCAGGTGTGGGTCAAGATCTTTTTGTGAATGTGTGTGAGGCATACTAAACACATCAACCCCAGCAATGGAGTGATCCTCTAAATCTACAAGATGTTCCATTCATCCTTGGATGAAGGTAGGGACAAAATTATTTACAGTACAAGGGGAACATAGTATCCTCGCGATGTATTATTCTCCACTGTTCAATGACTTAGCATCAGAATGATCTTGACCAATGTAAGTTATTAGTAGACTATTTAAAATTCCAGAATGGAGAGTCTCTGACAATGGACCACAATTTACAGGCAGATTGTTTAAAGACTTATCCATTAAGTAGGGACTGACCAATTTCACATTGGCACGCCACTATCCATGGTCAAACAGTTCAGCAGAATGTATGGTACCAATTATTAAACCAATTATCATTAAGAGTTAAACACCAAAACATGATTTTCACATTGCATTGCTGCATTCACACAATCCTAAAGAGAAGGGATTATGATCCATAGTCCAATTTATGTTTGGAAGGCAAGTGTGAATGGTCTTGTCCAGCAATAAATACTCAAACTATTTTGAGAAACAGGACATGCCTCTTCAAAGATGAAGGAGAATAGAAAGATACACAATTCAGTGGGCAAAGTGTGTGTTAGAAATCTAAATATTAACACTTGGATACCAACAAAAATTTCTAGAATAACAAACCAGCCCAGATCATAAGAGTCACTGATACTACATTGCAAAGGAACAGAACCCAACTGGGAGCAAAACGGGACACATCAATCAGGCACAAAGAGAGAGAGGGAGAAAACTCAGACAATGATGATCGTACGGTGATGTTGAGTGACAGCAATCAGCAACAAGACAATCAAGTTGTTAAACAATTGCAACAGAGTAGAATGATTTTCACGTGGGTATACAATCATCAGGTCATGATGAGATTCAGACTATCAAAGGATTACATTTTAAGTTTGAATTGTTAGTTTTGTACATTCTGATTTATCCATTGATATGATTATCAAATTGACAACCTATGCCTATATACAACTATATATATCTGTTTGGAATTTTTTTTTATCTTTGAAAAGGGATGATGTTATTTGTCTCACAATTAGTATACTATTATGCCTTTAAGATAAAAGCTCATAACATAATCGCCTTATCATTGCATGTGACCATAGCATAAAGATATCCAATTCCAACTTAACTTGAAGCACAGCATGCTGATTGAAATATGCTGTCTTAGTAAGTGAACAGCTTTTATATTTACCACAAAGGTAGAAATTCATGAGAATGTAATATTCGTACATTACAGGTGGCTATAATAAAAATCTGTTCGACCTTTCAATATCATATTACCCATGTGCTAGTTTCTTATGTTACAAGTGACAATGTAAGCATGGAAGAATCAGGTAAAAATGCCCTGCTGGAGACAAAACACACACGAGATGGTGTTTCCATATATCTGCTGCCCTTGCCTTTCTAGCTAATAGAGGTTATGGGCTTGGAAAGTGCAATTGAAGGAGCTTTGATGAGTTATCAAAGAGAGACAAATAGAGTTAAATGTTTCAGGTCTGTTTTGGGCACCTAGTAGTAAGTTCCTTTCAAAGTATTGGCTAACATTTTTTGGGTTTTTTTTGCCTTTATTCATTTATGGGATGAGAGCGTCACTGTCGAGGCAGCATTTATTGCCCAACTAATTGCCCAGAGGGCAATTAAGAGTCAACCACATTGCTGTGGGTCTGGAATCACATGTAGGCCAGGCCAGGTAAGGATAGCAGTTTCCTTCCCTTAAGGACATTGGTCAACCAGATGGGTTTTTACAACAACCGACAATGCATCCACAGTCATCATTAGATTCTTAATTCCAGACGATTCAAATTCCACCATCTGCTGTGGTGGGATTTGAACCTGGGTCCCCAACATGTTGTCCGGTCTCTGGATTAACAGTCCAGCAATAATACCACTAGGCCATTGCCTCCCCTAGATGTCAAGGCTAATGGGCTTGTAAGGTCAAAACTCCATTTTATAGCTCTACCTTCCAGTAATAGTTAACACAAAGGATAACAAGTTAAAATTATTTGCAGTACCACTAAAATGCAAAGCACCCCCTTCAACACTTGTTAGCACTTGTGTAATACAGCACCACACACTCCCTGGCAGTTTGTTTAAAAGTTAAATCAGAAGTGAAAATTGGCATCTTATTCAATCCCATATTTAACTTCTTTTCTTCCACTTCTGATGCATCAGTCTTTTCCTCCCAACCTTGATGTTACAATAATAACTCTAATCTATGATTTCATTATCTCAAGGATTAATTTCTTCAACATATGCTGACTATCTTCCATGCGTACACCTCCTACAAATTTCAACTAATTAAGAATTTGGCTTGTTCCACAACGCTTCACACTTGTTCCACAAGTTTCGGATGAAGTGACTACAATTTTCATCTTTTTGTTCCAATATGTTCAAATATCTCTATGGACTCTTCCTTCTCTACCTCAGTAATCTTCCTGAGCTGTATACCTATGATTTTACATCTACTCCACTAACACTGCTTTTCTCCAAATTCCCTGTTCCTATTTCATCATTGCTGGTCTCTTTTTAGCCATTATTCCCATTTCTTCATCAACCCTCTTCATAAAGTCATCAACATTTTGCAATTTCTCCCAATTTTAATAGTCTCCCAAAAATTTTATTTGTGAATTGCGTTTCTTGGACTTAAAATTCTTGTTTCTAGTTCTGTTCAGTATTTATAAAGCATTCTAAGGCATTTACTTCCTTACAATAAATAAAGCTATCAAAATGTAACTGAATATTTCTTGGGTGCAAAACCTAAGATGTTTGCAAGAATTGGAGGAAGAATTTCAACATATATGTTTATACTTTTTTTAGTATCATAAAATTTCACATTACATTCATTGAGTAGGGTGGTGGCTCAATTAGTTGGTTGGCTGGAACTATCCTTTTGGTTCCCAGTGCAAGATATTCCCTCAGAGATAGTAGGAACGGCCGATGTTGGAGTCTGAAATAACAAGGTGTAGAGCTGGATGAACATAGCAGGCCAGACAGCATCGGAGGAGCAGGAAAGCTGACGTTTCGGGTCTGGACCCTTCTTCAGATGCAAGATATTCCCCTGCTTTTTTGTTATAACTTGATAAAGAATTCACAATGCTCAAGGAAATCTATGAATAAGAGGTCATGTTGCAGTTGCATAAAACTTTAATTAGTCCACATTTGGAGTGATGTGTGCAGTTCTGATCGCCACACTATAGGAAGGATCTGGAGGCTTTGGAGAGAGTGCAAAAGAGATTTACCAGGATGTTGCCTGGATTGGAGTGTTTTAGCTATGGGGAGAGGTGGGACAAACTTGGATTGATTTCACAGAGCATCAGAGCATTAGGGGTGATCTGATAGAAGTATATAAAATTATGAGGGGCATGGATAGAGTGGAAAGTTGGAGGATTTTTTCAGGGTAGTAGTGTTAAATACTAGGGATCATAGATGTAAAGTAAGAAGGAGAAAGTTAAATCAAGATGTGCGAGGCAAGATTTTTTTACGCTGAGGATGGTAAGTGTCTCAAACTCCCTGCCAAGGGAGGTGGGAGAAGCAGATAGGATAGCAATGTTAAAGAGGCATTTAGACAGACACATGAACAGGCAGGGTATAGTGGTAAAAGGGGGAAATGGGCCATGTGCAGGCAGGTGAGATTAGTTTAGAATTGCATCATGGTTAGCCCAGATATGGTGGGACGAAGTACCTGATCCTGTGCTGTACTGTTCTATGGTCTATCAAAGGAAGCAATTTTTTTTAAAACTGTAAAGATAAATGTACTTTTTCTTAATTATTGAGAGTACAAAATTGTAATTCTGTTCGGGGAACATACATTGTATTGGTGCTCAATGAAGTGCTAAAACTGTAATTGATTAAAAACAAATCTAAAGAATTAAATAATGTACATATGTGTCAGAAGGGGCTAAGATTGATAGCGGGAAGAAAACAGGAAGATAATACAACATTTCTCAATGGGTTTCCAACAGTTCACTTTAACGTGTTCCACTCAACTGACATCAGTGGGTATGATGACAACATGCACAGCATGACTTCAGTATATTTGCATGAAACCCCAATGGGCCTTGAGAGAGATGACAAGAAAAAGGGACATGGAGGTGGGGATTCTGCTCAAAGTCCTCCAACTTCTCACTCATTGTATGCCCTACCTGTCTTCAGTCAGCACCCAATATTCTCTGTCATTTCTGTCACAATTCACTGGAGTAGCATGAGGGGAATCAAGCCCCTACATTCCTGGAGTGCTCCAACAAACCTATGTAGTACCCAAGAAAGGCAGCATGGCATATGAGATTATGGTGTGGAGATTTTATGGTCCAAGGTATGAAGTGAGAAGCTCCTGTACCTTGTGCAGGTTATGGAATTTTCTAAGGTGATCACTACTTTGGCAGCTGGTGAATCTTTCCAGGCCACAAGACATTGCTTGGGCCTCACAGACATTAGTAGAATTGTTTTGAAATGTTGACTGATGTAACTAAGAGCGCTTGCAGTCATGGATTTTAATTGCCTCAGTGAATCAGTGTGTCCAGTCCACATAACAGCATTTTGTTACAACAGGTACCTTTCACCTGTACTATGTGGGTGCTGGTTTCATGCTATTATTCTTTGAAGGGCCTCATATCACACAAAAGCAAAACACTCTTCCTTTGGTTATGCTGGCAGCTGCTTTTATTTCCACTAAACACTAGCAATTTAGAAAAGGATAAAAAGCAACAGTCGTCACACTTCATCACTTCATAGATTGAGACGTAGGCTCAGCATCTCAGTATGAGTGATCCCCTAACCTTCAGTTTCCTTTCTTCCTGGCCTTCCCTGTCAACCCCATTGACTTTGATCCACCCACATTCCTACCCAATCTATTTATTTAAAAATTCATCTGCCCACTTTACCCCCCGAGCAGCAGGCATACAACATTGTTATACCAAGCATAGTGATGCACTGTCCTTCAATCAAAGCAAGAGTGGTGGTGACCATCGTTGAACCCCTTTTCTGCAGTACTCGCTTCACTCTGAAGCTACCAGGTTCTGCTTTGACTTTCATGTTGGACATTGTTGCCATCTAGTTTCTATCTGATACATGGGAGATTTGGAAACTGCATATCATTGAGGCCCAATTAGGTAATAATTTCTTACAAAGAGTTCTCTTGCATTTCACTAGCAAGATGCTCATCTCGCCCTTCAAAATCTAGTCACATAATGAGACTTCTTTTTCCCAACATTGAGCACCCCATCTTTCTTATCTTTTCTCAACTGACTCACCATTGCTCATGTCATTCACAGCTGGGAACATTCAGCCCATTACCTCTCATTCACAAATCTTCCATTTGTTCTGAACGAACATAACTAATTTAAACTCCATATGAAGACAATTGTTGACATTTAGTCCCCACCAAGGAACTCAGAAAAGAGCCAGCACCTGTTTACTGTTTATCCACTTCCAACTCTGATATTATTAAATAAACACAGGTTATCTTTGAATTGCAATTTGTTTAGGTATATTTACCATCCTCCTGGACCATGTGCTTCCATTATCTTACATTAAAAAGCTACAAATGTGAGCTAAAAACACACTCCTGAATTTACACATTTTTGCAATAGCATGGTGAAGCTGACTGCACAATTCAGATCACAACTAGAACCTCTCACAATTGTGGCCGCACCCATTGTAAACAGAACAAAAGGTCATGTTGTTTTGCATCATTTTGCAGCGGTAATAACTTTTACAGTTTGCTCACAGCAATTCACATTGATTTCCCCATGCTTTCCTACATTAAAATCTTTCACTCGTGGTACTTAGTAAACTGGCGCATTTAGTAGGCATGGCAGCATTGAATCTGTGAGGACATGTGGCACTTCAGTGTATGATCGCTTGAAATTTGATTAAGAACTGGTTTAGAAAGCACCAACACAAAACCAGTAAGGTATTGTCTGCAGATTGATGGTTCAGGAAATAGGCTTTGTCAATTATTTTTACAGGAGGATGGTATGCATATGGATAAGCTACCAGCAGAAGTGGTTGAGGTGGGTACATTCTTAATATTTAAAAGGCATTTGGACAAATATATGGATAGGAAAGGTCTAGAAGGATATGGGCCAAGTGCAGGAAAATGGGCTTAGCATGGATGGACACTTTGGTCGGCACGGACCAGTTTGGGCCAAAGGGCCTGTCTCCATGCTGTAGGACTCTATCACTCTGTGACTCTAAATGACATAGACTGTCCACTATCTTTGCTAAGTTCACAGCTCCCTCAGGTTTGTGTAGAGAAAGGGGAGTTTCAAGCTCAATACTGGCTGCAAATTTGCTGGCCTTGAACCAATTCAATATTTACCATTAAGGTGACTTTATTATGCAGTTACATAATGTAAGACTTACTCTGAAATGAGCCATTGTTACCTTAAAAGAGTTCCTTAGAAGAACTCTTCCATCTTACTGGTAAAACTTTGCCTACTTTACTTGTCACAGAAAGAACCAGTGAATGCATTATCATTGATAACAAGGTGTAGAGCTGGATGAACACAGCAGGCCAA
>NW_025970434.1:0-12196 GCF_021869965.1 Rhincodon typus | reverse complement strand
GAAGGATGTTGCAGGTTACAGAGGGACATAGATAAGCTGCAGAGCTGGGCTGAGAGGTGGCAAATGGAGTTTAATGCGGAAAAGTGGGAGGTGATTCACTTTGGAAGGAGTAACAGGAATACAGAGTACTGGGCTAATGGTAAGATTCTTGGTAGTGTGGATGAGCAGAAAGATCTCGGTGTCCATGTGCATAGATCACTGAAAGCTGCCACCCAGGTTGATAGCGTTGTTAAGAAGGCGTACAGTATGTTAGGTTTTATTGGTAGAGGGATTGAGTTTCGGAGCCATGAGGTCATGTTGCAGCTGTACAAAACACTGGTGCGGCCGCACTTGGAGTATTGCATACAGTTCTGGTCACCGCATTATAGGAAGGATGTGGAAGCATTGGAAAGGGTGCAGAGGAGATTTACCAGGATGTTGCCTGGTATGGAGGGAAGGTCTTATGAGGAAAGGCTGAGGGTCTTGAGGCTGTTTTCATTAGAGAGAAGAAGGTTAATAGGTGACTTGATAGAGCCATACAAGATGATCAGAGGATTAGATAGGGTGGACAGTGGGAGCCTTTTTCCTCGGATGGTGATGGCTAGCACGAGGGGACATAGCTTTAAATTGAGGGGTGATAGATATAGGACAGATGTCAGAGGTAGGTTCTTTACTCAGAGAGTAGTAAGGGCGTGGAATGCCCTGCCTGCAAAAGTAGTAGACTCGCCAACTTTAAGGGCATTTAAATGGTCATTGGATAAACATATGGATGATAATGGAATAGTTTAGGTTAGATGGGCTTCAGATTGGTTTCACAGGTCGGCGCAACATCGAGGGCCGAAGGACCTGTACTGCGCTGTAATGTTCTATGTTCTATGTTCTATGTTCTATCCAGGGTAATGACAACTAGAGAGGCCAGAAAAGTTAGAAAATATCTGAATTGGATGACATCAGATAAAGAATAAAGTGGAAACTGGGAACATTGCCCATTCATGCTTTTATAGCTGTGCAAGATAATCTGCGCACAATTGAAAAGTGTTTTCATAGAGTAAATGGACATGTAGTGAAACAAAAATGTAGGCTCAGACTGTTGCTGTTAGCTCATGAGGGTCACTGCATGTGGTGAATTACTGAACAAAACTTACAAATCAAAGTATGGTGTTGTGGGTAGAGAAAAATGTGGAATCGTTGCTCAAAGTGGGTCAGGGTGCAGTACAGTGCAGCACACCCTGCTACTAGCTGGACCAGTGGACGATATTACAATTGATATCTTAAGTCCTGTTCGATTGTCCTCGACACCTGTTACCATGAGTATATTGCGATGAAGTCATCATGATCAGAGAAAATGGTGTTGACTGAAATATTTTACACGGCATGATCTACGAGTCACTCTGCATCCAGGCCAGCATTCATTTCACAGGCTTTTGAAGAGTACATACAAGCCACAGCAATTCTCTATCTGTATCACTAGATTGATACCGATCACAGGCAAATAGGGAAATGTAATGATAAAACCATCCTTACGAGGAACAGATGAGATTACTCATCTGAGGGCAAAGTTTGGAAAGAGGTGTTGCTGTCGTATGTGACGATGTATACAGCAACTCCCCACAATATGACAGGAAAGAGCCCAGCTGAGTTGTTATTAGAATGTAAAATATGCACAAAGATGCTGATTGGTGTTAGTGTTGATTAAGACATTTAAGATCATGATGCTAAGGAAAAGGATGATTTGGGGATTTATGCACATAGCAGAAGACGAGCTAACTGGTCTGCTGATGCCAAATGATGTAGTGCTGCTGAGACAGGAAGGTGGATACAACATTTTACTCAAGCTGTAGACTGTCATCATCAAGAAGGTAATGAGTGTGACTTCAGTCATCAGAAGCATTTCTGTGGGACAGAAATTCTTCCTGTGTCAATAAGTATCATAGTGACAAGGACACAACAATAAATGAACCAGATGCAGGAGTGAGGCATCTGATATCCAGCAATCCAGAAGTCTAAGCCAGTGACAACTTATTATCCAGAGGGAAAACTTCAGTTCAAAGGATGACAACCATACTTCCTAACCAGATGACCAGAGAAAGTGGGCAGACAATGGTGGCAGATGTGGCCATCAAGAACTGTGAAGCTTTGCGGTACCTTGCAACAGAATGTGTAATTGGAAATCAGTTTGGAACAATGGCTTGTTTTATAAAACAATGTGATTTTAGAAAACCTACAAATCTTGGCACAAAGTATTATTGTTACTACTTTCAAAAGAAAAAGGATGCATGCTAATTAGGTGACCATTGGATTTTGAAATTCCTGTTTGTAATGTTTGCAAGTATTCATTTCTGTAACACTAGAGAAATCATGGCCACGTTTTTAGTCTGGTAAAGAAAGGATGTCATGGTAATAGCTGATTGTGTGTGGACTTTAACATTTGACGCTAAAAGTTATTCAGTTAAGATAATACAAGGTATACTCTGTATATTATGTAGATCATTCAAAGTGGTATTGGAAGGTAGGATAGCAAACATAGCAGTATAAAGTAAAAGCCTCCATTAAAACTCTATTAAATCTTGTAAAATTCGAATCTGTATAAAGTGCTGTTCTAAGATTTGACAGTTACCTTCCCACAACTTGTATCAACTTGGTTGGAATACTGTGCATAATTTTGGTTACCATGCAACAGTGGAAAAGTTTTAGTTTACCTTTTTTGAAAGGATATCTTAATAGGTTGAGTCATTTAATTGCATATGTGAAGTTAGGCATTTCTATCAGGAAGAGAGATCATGTCAATTGGAATATTTATACTCAGAATAAATGGCAGGGAATTCCTATTGAAGTATTCAAATGCTAAGCAGTATCCAGAAGATAAACCATGAAAATAAATTTGAAATATCAAGGGGAATTCCTCCACATGGTCCTTCCCTAAATCAGGTGAGGTTGCACTGATGAATACCATAATATTTATTTGGGAAATTTATCAGTGTCTCATTCTTTAACTGGAATGTCCCTTAACCCCTGCCCTCTCAGTATTCCACATCATATAAATGGTGGCTGAGAGGGAGCAGGAAACATTTTGTTGTCCCCAAAGGATTTTTCTCCTTTCTGTTCTAAATCATTTATGTATTGCTCAGTCACCAAAAGTGAAATAAATAATCTGTTTTTATCATATCACTGTTTGAGGAGCTTTCTATGTGCAATTGGCTACCGTATTCCTTACATTATAACGATTGCTACATTTCAAAAGTGTTTCATTTTGTTGTAAAATATATAGGGTTATCCTTAACTCTTCCAGTTACTCTGGCATCTTGTGGCCACCACTGCACTGAAGGTTTTACCCTTACTTTCATACATTCTTTCTTGATGCTAAGATTGACACAGTCAGTAAACTTTGCATCTGGAATGAATACCTAGGAAAAAGATTTTGGTCTGATTGGGCTTGGATGGGAATGGAGGGCAGGTGGAAGTGTCTGACATTCCTGCATTTACTGTTCTTTAACTGCATCTTATTATGCACCAACATGGGCTCATTCCAACATTGGTGTCTACAAAAATAATTTCATAAACACCATAACCATGCTGCTATTAACCTTTTCCATGCATGCGCATTTTAGTGAAAAAAAACATTTCTTGAATTATGCTCATTTCATCAGTTCCAGATACAGCTCATGATTGGACTTTCTTTCCAGTCAAACTACTTATATTCTGTGCATGTACAATGTAACCACCTTTATTAACACATCAATAGGGGCCCACACAGTGCGAGTAAATAACATTATGCAATGAAATCATTGGCTA
Organism: Rhincodon typus; assembly: GCF_021869965.1. Lineage (NCBI taxonomy): Eukaryota > Metazoa > Chordata > Chondrichthyes > Orectolobiformes > Rhincodontidae > Rhincodon > Rhincodon typus. The sequence continues at coordinate 8,425 of NW_025970434.1, read as the reverse complement.
TAAAGCTCTGAGGGAGTGTAAATTTTTTGCCCAATTGATTTTTATTGTAATTAAAAATAGACAAAAGAAAATGGATTTTGAAGTATGCACTGAAGAACCGAATAAAGACTAGTTTGATGCAAATTCTTCTTTCCAGCTGATAATTTTGGGACTTTTGGTTTTATAACCTTTAAACAATTGCAAATTCTCTGAGGTACAATGAAACCTAGTTATAATTCTAACATGCTGTGATACTGGCTGGTAAGATAGTTCTCACATGTACTTCAATGCATGGTTTGTTTCTGATCTCAAATGACCTGCTGTGGGGAGGTACAAAGCAGGCACCAGTGGTCTCCTATGATAGGCTGAGAAAATTAAATCTATCCTTGGGCTACTGCTGTGTGCCTCTTAGTGACCTCTTGAAAAACAGTGTCAGCAGTTTACTGACAGAAGTTTGCTTGCTTGCTAGTCAGCCTCAGGATGTCCGTGATATTAGTTCAGAATCCCACAGGTCTACTTCCCGATTAAAATTATTTCAATTGAAAATGGAGGACTGGCTATATTAAACCTTAAATTCTTTCCTAAAATACTGTTACCTAACAGTCATCAGGTGCTAGAATCATTATTACATCAATTTTTAAGGGTAAAGTGTGTGGGGACAATGCTTTTACTTCCATTTGCTTTTTGTTATTCTTCTTCTGGTTTATATAAGATGATTTATTCATATCACATATTATTCATACAGAGCTAAAGTAAGTTAAATTGCAGTGTCACTGTGAAAAGGAAAACAGAAGCAGAACTAGTTTTACCACTTAAAGTAGTCAATCTAAGGCTGAGACAAATCACAGTTTGACGTGTCTATAAAGTATTGGGCCTGGCCTTTGTCTTCAATGCTCACATTAAGCCTCAAGGGCAAATAGGAATTAACAATAAATACTGACCTTTCCAGAGTGCCCACATTCTGTGAATGAATATATAAACAAAAATACAAAAGTCCTAAATGTACTCATTCTGCTCAGAATAAATTGCTGTGGGTATGGTGTAATGTCAATGTTCAGCAAAGTATTGTCATGACTGACATGCCCATGTCTTAATGCAACTGTACAAGGTGCTGGTGAGACCACATTGAGGGTACTCTGAGCAGTTCTAGTCCCCTTATTTAAGGAGAGGTATCATTTCATTGTAGGTAGTTCAGAGTAGGTTCACTAGGATGATCCGTGGTATGGAGGGTTTGACTTATGACCAAAGGGTAAACAGTTTGAGACTCTACTCATTGGAGTTTAGAACAATGGGAGGTAATCTCATTGAAACATAAAGGATTTTTAAAAGGCTTGACAGGGTAAATGCTGAGAGGTTGTTTCCCTTCATGCGAGAGTCTAGAACCAGAAGGCATAGTTTCAGAATAAAGGGGTGCTAATTTAAGATTGAGATGAGGAGGAAGTTCTTCTCTCAGGGAGTTGTCAATTTTGGAACTGCTTGTCACAGAGAGCTAAAGGGGCAGTATCCTTGTGTATATTTAAGGCTGAGATAGATACATTTTTGATCAGTAGGTGAATCAAAGATTATGAGGAAAACACAGGAAAGTGGATGTGAGGAATGTTGGATCAGCTATGATCCTATTGAATAGTGGATAGGTTTGAGAGGCAAAATAGCCTACTCCTGTTCCTATTTCTTATGGCCTTTTGGTTTTATTTTTAAGCTGTGTTGTTTATTTTGCTCTTTTGTGTGAATTCACCAGAACTTCCAGCCACCCCTCTGCTATTTATTAGTATACATCTGTTCCCCTTTGCAAAATATTCAAGCAAGATTATTACATTTAAAAAATCTCTGCAGTCCCAGAGGACCATAGGTCTACCCTCTCATTAGAGAGATGGTGGTGAGTTTAACCTGTGTGTCACCATGTCTATGTTGAGTGGCAAGGTTGAGAAGGCAAGACCTCCATGGTATCCTCAAACTATGAGGTAACTTACAACTGTATTTACATCAGTCCTGAATAGCCTGAAAATTTACATCTAAAATTTTGGACTGGAAGAACCCAAAGATATATTTTTGATTTTTTATGTCTTTTATAAACCTTTCTTTTTAAGAAGTTCTTCTCTATGAGATTGATGTTTCAGCTAAAGTGTTGATTGATTTATTTACAGTGTTTTGTGAAGGGTAGCTGTGTCCAACTAATTGCTTGAGGAAGTCATGAACATAGTGATCAGGAAATGTCTGTGGATGCTGTCTGCACAGACTGTTAGAAGGCAATTGTTTAAGTTGCACACAAGGGAGTTCATGCAAAACATAGCTCATGACATTGCCCTTGTTCCTTGCCAGAGCTTTGCCTTAATTCAGACACTGTTGTACAAAGTGTGGAGAAGGACTTTTCCCATAAAATTGCATTATTTTACATTCATTCCAAGAAATAAGAGCCCTGCTGGGATAAAGGTAGTTATGCAGAGACTGAATCACTCACTTGTAGTAAGACCAGCTGGTGTATTGGAAAGGACAGAGTGGAAATAGCTGGCAAGTTTTGTTCCTAACTTTGTTGAAGACTATGGTCCATTGTCTAACCAATATATATTTCCCGTGAAGTAGCAATTGGTTAATGTAATGTTCAATCGTTTGTTTCCTTTTGAGTTTGATTGTGTTAGTCTGATCACTGATCTTTGCAGATTCCTTGATTCCTTAATGCAGTGGGTATAGCTGAAGAACAGAGTGACTGAGTCCAGAGAGAGAGAAAGATTTCAAGACGACCTGCAAAGGTGAAATGGACATTGATGTTCCATGCAGATCAAAGGTACCTAAAGTTCTGTAAGTAAATTGTTTGGGTTTAGAGCTAGCTAGGGTCATTTCTGAATTGCTCAGGGATAAGTCTGATAAATAAGATATATAGCAACTCAATCCAAGCATAACACATTACTGTATTGTTGATACAATATTAGCCATGAACACTAAAGTAAATGTCATTCATTCCCAAAAACAATAATGATATCATTAACCTCAGCAATGTTTTTCAATACTACCATGACCAATTACAATATACGTGAAGTCATAAATGTAAAAAATAAAAGCAAAATCAAATAATACTCTTACCCTGTGGTGAATTTATTGATAGTGTAACATTAGAGGGTGTTGGGACCCCAGCCTTCTGACCTCTGCTTTGATTGAGTCTGTGGCAGGAAGGGTCATGCACAACCTTCTAATCTGTAAGTGGCCTCAGTTAACTAAAACATCTAGGTACCTGCCTCATTACCCAGCTTCTGAACTTGTCGTACTATTCAAGATCCAATATGTCAAAGCAATGTGCTATTTGAACAATATATCATCTGATATATGTTCTACTGTTTTACCAATCAAATTGAGAGTTTTATTGGCAATGTTGCTTATTGCACTGCATTGGTTTGATATAGAACATAGAACGTAGAACACAGAACAGTACAGCACAGTACAGGCCCTTCGGCCCATGATGTTGTGCCAAACTTTTACCCTAATCCTAAGGTCTATCTAACCTCCACCCCTACCTTATACTATCATCCATATGCCTATCTAATAGCCGCTTAAATGCCCCTAATGAGGCCGACTCCACTATCCTCTCAGGCAACGCATTCCACGCCCCAACCACTCTCTGAAAGAAGAACCTACCTCTGACGTCTCCCCTAAATCTACCTCCACTCACTTTAAATCTATGCCCCCTCGTGATAGTTACCTCCACCCTAGGAAAAAATCTCTGGCTGTCTACTCTATCTACACCTCTGATCATTTTGTACACCTCTATCAAGTCACCTCTCATCCTTCATCGTCCTAAAGAGAAAAGCCCTAGCTCTCTCAACCTTTCCTCGTAAGACCTTCCCTCCATTCCAGGCAACATCCTGGTAAATCTCCCCTATACCTTTTCCAAAGCTTCCACATCTTTCCTGTAATGAGGTGACCAGAACTGGACACAATACTCCAGATGTGGCCGAACCAGGCTTTTGTATAGCTGGGGAATAACTTTCCGGCTCTCGAACTCAATCCCTCTATTAATGAAACCTAACACACCATACGCCTTCTTAACAACTCTATCCACCTGGGTGGCAGCTTTCAGGGAACTGTGGACATGAACCCCAAGATCCCTCTGCTCCTCCACACTGCCAAGAATCTTTCCATTAACCCTATATTCGGCTTTCAATTTTTTCCTTCCAAAATGAATCACCTCACACTTTGCAGGGTTAAACTCCATCTGCCACTTCCCAGCCCAGCTCTGCATCCTATCAATGTCCCTTTGTAACCTAGAACAGCCCTCTGCACCGTCCACAACATGACCCACGTTGAGCATTGAGTTTATTAAGGTGTTAAGGCTTCTTGCAATTTCACGCTTAGCTATTTTAACGTGCATGAAGTATTCATGTTGCCTATGGTTGTTTCCCAATATGCAATATCTTTGACAGATTTATGCTTGCATTGATAACCTAAAAGCCACTTTAGGGCATCTATCATTATACTACTGTTAGAAAATACCCAAAGGGCCAGACAGGTAGGGAGCATAATGCAGCACAATTATACACCTATCTCCACCTGCCATCTGACTCCTAGAGGCTGGTATTGCAGCTCACTGTATCTGAATGTGTTCCAGATTGTACGGCAGTTTTGTGCACAAAATTAGTGGTGTGGCAAGGCCCATCATTATTACCACACCACTGTTCACCTTCTTGTATGTGTGCATTCCTTTGAAGCCTGAAGTGATATCACGTGGATGAGGGTAGCCACCTTTCTGGTCAATCCAGAGAGTCTTGTTCAGTAAATAATCTGAAGTTTATTGCATTACAGCAACTATTTACCGATTACACGAATATGACATCTGTTACTACAAATATTGTTAAGAGCGCATTAGACACTTGTCTGTCTCATATAGGTTTCTCTTTTATTTTAGCCCAGTCCTTGTGACATCATTTACAGTGACGTAATCAAGTATTAACACATTCAGACATTCTCTAACCCATATATAAATCTCCTGCTAAATCTTTTCTCTTCTCTCATACTACTGTGGTTATACATTTGTTTACATTTATAGTTACCATTAGTTACCAGCAGTCAAGTCTTTAACTTTACAAATTCAGATGATCTGGAGGTTTCACTATTCTCCCCAAACAAGTTGTCTTTGGAGTTGGAAGAATGGTAATTTCTTGGATAGAAAGTGGTTGACTTGAACTGTCTTCCTGATGGTTTGAGGTCTGCCATCCTCTGTTGAACTGGAACATCTTTAATCTCTTGTATTTCTTTTATGGAGGACTTTGGCGGTGTATGTCTGTTTTACTGCTGTCAATGTGGTCAAATGGATGTTTATTTACACAGTGGCCATTTACAACAGGAGAGAGAAAGCATTAAGACATTTGCTGTAGCAAAATCTAGGATATACAAGTTTTTAAAAAAAATTAGTTCAAGGGCTTTTGCTGGTTCAAAGGTGACCTGGCTGGGGTCAGAATCAAATATAGTTTATTCAAGAAAAGGAGATCCTTTAGAGCAGTTAAAGAAATAAGTTACCTCAGTGCAAGTAGTCTGTGAAATGTCCAGACCAGGAGTATTTAGTCAGAATTCTGCAGATTATTAAAATGACTGAGGAAGTCTAAGATCTCTGTGTCTGTGGTCAAGGGAAAAGTCCTCATAATTCTCAAAGCCAGATCTTAGAAGAAGCAATTAAGACAAATCTACAGATTTAATAAGGATGAAAATGTTCTCTGGATTTTGATTAATGGTAAAGAGATTATTTTGGGGAATAGATAGGATTCTGTTTTCCTTTGCACTTGAAATCTTTTAATCTGTATTTTAACCTATGTACAACAATCAATACCTTGCAGTGGTGGAATGTGTGGTCACCTCTATGGATATTGCAATAACAGGCATCCTTTGTCTCCAGAACTATGTCTTTCTTCAGGGCCATTCAAGGTTAGGGATTTACCATCTATTCTGCTTATTTGATTGGAAGAATGCATCTATATGTTTGTGCATTGGCTGTATCTTGATCTGAGAAAACAAGTACATCAGAGACCCTTTTCAGGTGCATATGCATATTAGCATAAGTCTCAAATGTTTGGTTCACACATAGGCTACAGAATGTAAGACAGCATGAGTAAAAATCTGTTAAACTCCCTAAATGCATCACTATATTCAATGAACTTATCACAAACTGTTCCAAGCTCATTTAATTTTATGAAAATACATATGCAGATTTTCATTCAAATGTACGTATGAATATATGAATTAGAAGCAGAAATGCTTCATTCAGCCCTTCAAACCTGGTTTGCCATTCACTAAATTCATAGCCAGTTTGAATGTATTTTGAAATCTGCATTGTCATCTATCCCCAATAACCTTTGATAGCCTTGCCATCTTATCAGTCTATCTACCTGCACCCTAAGAACATTCAATTACTCTGCCTCCATCACCTTCTAAGGCAGATTTCCACAGTTTCATAAACCTGTGACAGATAAAAATTCTCCTCTTATACATCCTATAAAGGGCAACTTTTAATTGCAAAACTAATTCAAAATTAATCTTTCAAACTAAATCAAACAAAACTTAAATACAATATTTACAGCTGAATATTAGAAACATTTTCTGCTTTTATTTTAAAATACCTATTAGCATATTTGCATCATTTAAAAAAAAAGTCATTCATGGGCATTACTAGCTGAGCCATCATTTATTGCCCTGAACATAATGGCTTACTAAACCATTTCAGAAGGCAGTTAAGAGTTAATCACATTGCTGTGGATCTGAAGTCTCGTGAAGGTCAAACTGGGTCAATTTCTTTCTCTAAGGGGTATTACTGAAGCAAATAAGTATCTACATCAATTCACAGTGGTCATTAGGCAATTTTTGTAAAATCCAGATTTTTTTTCTTGTAATTGAATTCAAAGTTCGTCATCTGCTGTCATGAGATTTGAAACTCTATCCCGAGAACATTAGGCTGTGATGCTTGATTACAATTAAGTGGTATTGCCACTACACCACAGACTCCTCTCATGATGTTGTGCAAGCTAATAGGATATTTTCATTGTCTCAATCTTTCTGTTCAACAATTTAAATGTTGGGGCAGAGTGTGGTCATAGGCAAATGAATGGCAGATTAGCAAAATGTTGCTAGCACTGCTGTTAGTTACTTCAGAGGAAGGCAAGTATGCTTATGTGGGATCCTGAAGTGGTTTTCAGAGCTGTTATCCAGTTGGATTAGAACAAGGTCAAAATGTGCTGCTTTCTATCCAATACTTCTACAACAGAGAGGGATGGGACTTTTCCATCTTATGCAGTGTTTGATCATCCCAATTTCTTGTAATCATAATTTATTTTAAAGAACCATTTAAAGCTGTAATTTTAAACCGTTTAAAATATACTATAAACTGTGCTTGATTAATACAGAATTGTTTGCCACAGAAGCATAGCACATTGTCTTTGCATCTTTCATATTTTGATTTGACATGGGAGGTAGGATGAAAACCCACTCTTGTTTGCTGGTTGCAAGACTTGAGATCAGTCTTAAGTCAATTGCTAATAGGTATAAAAATGCCCAAAATGAAAGTTGATATTGAACTGGAATCCCTCTCAGGCATGCTAAGAATATGAAAATGTAATATCGCATCTCAACAATAGAGAAGTTCTTCAAAATATGGTTTTGAAGCAGATTATTGAAACAGAAGTTGGAAGTTTTACACGTAACTAACATATGATGTATGAAAGAATAACTGATACTGGGTAGTCTAAGAGTTAATACATATTTGCATTAGTACGCATTAAATGTTTCCAGTTGCTTTAACAAATATATTGCCTCTGGTTTAAAAGTGAGGAGTGGCCCCTTAAACTTCCCAATGCACCAGAAGTATTTTCAATTCAAGAATGTTTAGCTGCTCAGGCAAAGTCCCACCAACACCTTGGAGCAAGTAGAGATGAGAAAAATGAAAGTGGTTGAATTTCTTGACACCATACCACATTCACTTTTATTTGAGTTGCTTTTGGAAGGTTCTGGAGATCAGATTCCCAGACAAAATACCAGATGCTGAGTTGCTCATTTGTACCGGCATGCTGGACACCTACACCATAATGGAATAATCATAACTCAGTTGGGCTGGTCACAGAGCCAGAATACCTGACACTCAGAAACCAAAGCAAATCTTCTCTGGAGAGTCTGTAATGTGCTCTCATGCTGTCAAAGGAAGTGTTGCACTCACATTCTGAAGGACACCTTAACAATTCTGATATCAGCATCAAGTTCTGGGAGAAATTTGGCCAGGCTTGCTGCCCCTCTCACAACAAAATAATAAGCGGTGCAGCTTCTTCAAAAGCTAGCATGCATTAGAGCTTAAGCATAAACATTACCAAAGGAAATACTGAACTTATCCAAAACACAATAGTCTGTGGTATTCTGAGACAACAAGGTGCAGGGCTGGATGAACACAGCAGGCCAAGCAGCATCATGCTGCTTGGCCTGC
>NW_025970433.1:0-12197 GCF_021869965.1 Rhincodon typus | reverse complement strand
CTGTAACCTCCTCCAGCCCCTATACCCCTCCCTATCTCTGTAACCCCTCCAGCCCCTACACCCCCCCCCTATCCCTGTAACCTCCTCCACCCTCTACACCCCTCCCTATCTCTGTAACCTCCTCCAGCCCCTACACCCCTCCCTATCCCTGTAACCTCCTCCAGCCCCTACACTCCTCCCTATTTCTGTAACCTCCTCCACCCTCTACACCCTCTCTATCTCTGTAACCTCCTCCAGCCCCTACACCCCTCCCTATCTCTGTAACCTCCTCCAGCCCCTACACCGGTCCTTGTCTGTGAGGTATTTTTAAAGTGGTATCAGTTGACACTGGTGTAACCTATTCGGTGTGATTTGGGCAGATATTTCTTTAGCTTTTGCTTTTCCTGGCACTTTTCACTGCCCCTTCAATAGACCAATTTTACAGTGAAATGAGGCACTGCTAACCATGTCGATATAATCTTCTGTCCGATGAATTGGATCGGTATCTCCATTATACACTGAATTTGCCCCTTTCCATAATCCATGCAGAATCCAGGTGGTCTGTCAAACACTGCAACACTGAGCTCCAGCTGGCTTGATTAGGTTCAATGAAGTGATTTTTCAACCGGTATCAAATCTTTGATTCCACCAGCACTTGCTGGTTTCTGGCTCACCCACTAGGGATGTTGTTTTATTGGGACTGAGTAACATCTAGAATATATCTCAGTGACATTGTACATCCAGGTGTACTGCTTCAGATTTGCTTATATTGCCTCAATAACTTGATCTTCTCAATGTCCTTCCTGTAAATATGAAAGCACAGTGTCTAATTGCTCCAGTATTTCCATTATTGCTTGTAGGAGATTTGCTTTGTGAACTGTCCTCTCCTTCCAGTTCACTCTTACTGTCTCTGTCATCCTCCCTTACTCTTCCTGACTGGTACACTTACTCTTTCTCATTATCTTTACTCTGATAATATTGCTTCCACGCGTTCATATTACATAAATGATTTTTCCTCCTGCGGTCAGGGGTATCAGATAAATCACTTTACTAACTACCTTCTCAGGACCTCAGAATTTTCCTTTCAGAGGTTCACATTTTGGAGACAATGATATCCATATTTCAAACATGTAGGAGCAAATTCCTGCAGATGCTGAAAACAACAAATGCTGGATATCACAACGGGACAGGCAACATCCATGGAGAGAGAGCAAGCTAACGTTTCGAGTCTAGATGACTCTTCATCTTCTGTGTGAAGTGTTCTCATTGAAGCATGTTTGTGTGCACATTCCTTCATCTTAACCTGTGAAGTTTTTAAATGTTCCTGCATGAGTTTATATACTCCTGTGAGTCTCTCCAGAAGCAGGGACACTTAATCCAAAACTGAGGGTGCATCTCTCTCATGAAGAATTTCTTCCTCCTCTATTTTAATGGACCTCCGATGTCATGGCCATAAACCAATCCAAGTGAACTGAGATAGTAGGAACTGCAGATGCTGGAGAATCCGAGACAACAAGGTGCAGGGCTGGATGAACACAGCAGGCCAAGCAGCATCATAGGAGCAGAGAGGCTGACGTTTCGGGCCTCGACCCTTCATCAGAAAAGGGGGAGGGGAAGGGGGTTTTGAAATAAATAGGGAGAGAGTGGGAGGCGGATAGAAGAGGGATAGAGGAGAGGATAGGTGGAGAGGAAACAAACAGGTCGAAGAGGCGGGGATGGAGCCAGTAAAGGTGAGTGTAGGTAGGGAGTTAGGAAGGGGATAGGTCAGTCCAGGGAGGACGGACAGGTCAAGGGGGCGGGATGAGGTTGGTCGGTAGGAGATGGAGGTGCGGCTTGAGGTGGGAGGAGGGGATAGGTGGGAGGAAGAACAGGTTAGGGAGGCAGGGACGAGCTGGACTGGTTTTGGGATGCGGTAGGGGGAGGGGAGATTTTGAAACTTGTGAAATCCACATTGATACCATTGGGCTGCAGGGTTCCCAAGCGGAATATGAGTTGCTGTTCCTGCAACCTTCGGGTGGCATCGTTGTGGCACTGCAGGAGGCCCAGGATGGACATGTCGTCTGAGGAATGGGAGGGGGAGTTGAAATGGTTCGCGACTGGGCTGAACCCAGTCGATTCATTTGGGGAATCCCTGCTCACAAACAGTAATAAATCTAATCCTGTGAGTAGTTGTGACAGTCTACCTTAATCATTATTCTGAGACTCTGATGGTAATTCTCTAGAGCTCCCTGTGTTTGTGGATTATGTGCAGTTGACTCCATTTGTTTGCTGCCCAAACTGCTGATGACCTCCTGGAAAACTTGAGACATGAATTTCAAATCCTGATTGGATTGTATCTCAATAGGTAATTTCAGTAATTATGGCAATTCAGCAAGTAAAAACCTGAATGAACTTTTCCACCTTTACTCTCACTTTAACAAATAGCATCTGGGAATTGGCGTTTTGTGTCTGTAAGTGTAAGAATATACTGTCAGCCAGCTTTTGTTTTCAGTAATGGTCCTACACAATCTGCTAACATTCGACTAAATGGTTCTTCAAAAATTGGTACGAATTTCTAAGGTGCTGGTCTGATTCCATGTTGGGGTTTAGCTATTTCCTGCGATGTGTGATGTGTTCTACAGAGCTCCATCTTAATAATGTCCTGACCATATAAAATATCTGTTTATTAATGGCTGTATTTTCAATATTCCTGTCTGCCTTGCCATAAGAGCCTCAATATCTCCTTATTTTGTCTGCCTGGTACCACTACCTAATGGACAAAGTTTCAGGACAGACTATTGTTACTGGGGTGTTTATTTACTGGCCCCTGGAGCTGCATAACAGAATTTTAAGAGCAGAGAGGGTCACTAGGCAACTTTTAGCATTGGCCTCTTGTCCTGTCAAAGCCAGATTTTATTTTTCAGTAATTATGACAATAAAATCCATTTCTTATCTCCTTGAATGGTATGTTTCTCAGCTCCACAAAGTGACTTTGTGATTCCCATATAAACATCAGATAGCTTACAGCACACGTTAAACTTTTGCCTTCAGTAATTAGCAGGTCGGTCACAGATCACTTATGGTTTAACACCATTCCCAGAAATCGCACAACCATGTTCAATTGGGAAACATCCAAATAATTCTACTTTTCTCAGTTACATTCACATAGCCCTTAAATACAGATCAGATGCTGTGAACCTGTGGCCTCTGCGTTCAGCACTAAGTGTGAGCCCAACCCCCCTCCCCTGACCCCAACAAACTTTGTGACGAGCCCTGTAAAAGAAAATAGCTAACTTTAGCAACTAACAGCTTCTATTTTAACAGAAATCACAATCAACATAAATAAAACATGAAATAATTGGGGAACTACTTTTAAATACTGGGGAGTCGATGGCTTAGTGTTATTGTCACTGGACTGTTAATCCAGAGATCCAGATAATGTTCTGGGGACCCTGGTTTGAATCCCACCACGGCAGATGGTGGAATTTTGAATTCAATAAATATGTAGAATTAAGAGTCTAATGAAGACCATGAAACCATTGTCAATTGTTGGGAAAAACCCATCGGTTCACTAATGTCCTTTAGGGAAGGAAACTGCCGTCCTTACCTGGTCCGGCCTACATGTGATTCCAGACCCACAGCAATGTGGTTGACTCTCAACTGCCCTTTGGGCAATTAGGGATGGACAATGAATGCTGCCTAGCCAGTGACGCCTCTCATCCTGTGAATGAATTAAAAAAAAACAAAATATACATTGCACTTTGAGTGCTGATGTAACAGAGATGAGTTTTATACGACCACATGTCGCACTATGTAAGGGCACAATTCTTCATTTGTCATGGATAGTTTTATACCTAACAACACCTTCCACCTTCACCTAACAAGGTTTACATTGTATTATCACTAGTATTTGAGAAGTTGGGTTCTAAATTGGAGAGAAATGGACTTTTAGTTTTCTGTTCTGTAAAGATCTGACCTTTTATTCCAGAAAAGTCTGAAAATAATTCTGACCTTTGAGTTGGAAACAAAAAGTCACATGATTTCAGCTAACTGACCAGCAAGCAACCTGGGGAAGTAATTGTTCAGATATTTGCTGATTTGAGTTTTATATCCATCAGAGAGACAGAAAGGGTGAGAGAGAAAGAACCAGAATACTCACGCAGATAGGAGTCCATAACAGCAGAGATGCTGTATTTAGTAGTCTCCAAACTGTCAGGACTATGGAGGAATCCTGAGATATGCAGAAGTCAGTGGGAAGAAAGCTTCAGGAACCGAAGCGTAATGGGTGTCAATGCAGAAGATATCCTGTTAGGCTGTTTTAAAACAAGTGAGTTCAGGAAATCCATGTTAAGTAATAACTGAGCTGAGTTAGCATTTTGTTCTAAGGTCCTCAGAAAAAGACATTAGCTGCAGAAAATAGCATCCATTGAATGTGCAGCAATTTATGAAAAGGAAACCCATTATTAGGTATATCAGCTGAGCAAGAAGCTTTGACGCAGAAATAAAGGCAGCTTTTCACAGAGGTTTAAGTATCTATCAGTGTATTGCTGGAATTAAAAGAAATTAATATTTCAGATGTTTATAATAAAATGTTTCCAATAGTTCCTGTCTAAAGTCTATGTTTTTTTGTGTTTTTTTATGTTCTTTTGTTAAAAGTGTATTGAAAATATTCACAAGAGGTTATCAGTGAATGGTCTCCACTGTAAAAAAGCAAAAAACTGAAACTTATGGCTGATCAAGCCAGGTTTTGTTCTGGAATTTGATTAATGGCTGTTATCATCAGCTGGGTTCATAACAAAGTGGGGTTCTTTGTTTGATAAAGATCCTTGAATTTAAAAAGGATGTGCCCATTTCCTTTAAATAAAACAACACAGAGATACTGGGTAATCGAGTCATACAGCATGGAAACGGGCCATTCAGTCCAACTTGTCCGTGTCAACCAGCCATTCCAATCTGATCTAGTCCCATTTGCCAGCATTTGGCCCATTTTTCTCTAAACCCTTCCTATTCATATACCCATCCAGATGCCTTTTAAATGTTGTAATTGTACCAGCCTCCACTACCTCCTTTGGCAGCTTGTTCCAAACATGCATCATCCTCTGTGTGAAAAAATTACCCCTCAGGTCCCTTTTAAATCTTTCCCCTCTCACCTTAAACCTATGGCCTAGTTTTGGACTCCCCCACCCTAAGAAAAGGACTTTGCCTATTTACCCTATCCATGTGTCTCATGATTTTATAAACCTCTACAAGATCATCCCTTTGCCTCCCATGGTCCAGGAAAAATAGTCTCAGCCTATTCAACATCTCCTTATAACTCAAACTCTCCAGTCCCGGCAACACCTTTGTAAATCTTTATTGTACCTTCTCAAGTTTAACAACTTCATTCCTTTAAAAGGGAGACCAGAATTCTATGCAGCATTCCAAAAGTGGTCTCACCAATGTTCTGTACAGCTGCAACATGATATCCCTAGTCCTTTATTCAGTGTTATGACCAATGAAGGCAAGTGTACCAAACGCCTTCTTCACCAACCTGTCTATCTGCGACTCCACTTTCAAGGAACTATGAACCTGCACTCCAAAGTTCTCTTATATAGTAGATGAAAATCAGTGGACTCAGCATTGATCCTTGTGGTACACATCTGGTCATGTGTCTCCAGTCAGATAAACAACCCTCCACCACCACCACCTGTCTCCTAACTTCAAGTCAATTTTGTATCCAATTGGCTAGCTCCCTCTGCATCCTATGTGATCTAAACTTACTAACAAGTCTACCATGTAGAACCTTGTCAAGCACTTTGCTGAAGTCCATACAGACAATATCTACTGTTCTGCCCTCATCAATCATCTTTGTCACCTCTTCAAAAAACTCAATCAAATTAGCAAGAAATGATTTCCCACACGCACAACCATGCTGACCATCCCTATTCAGTCCTTGCCTTTTCAAACAGATGTAAATCCTGTCCCTCAGAATCCCTTCCAACAACATACCCACCACTGATGTAAGGCTCACTGGTCCATAATTCCCTGGCTTCTCCTTACAGTCTTTCTTAAATAATAGCACTATATTAGCCAATCTCCAGCCTTCCAGCACCTCATCTGTGCCTATCGATGATACAAATATCTCAGCTAGGGGCCCAGTAATCTCTGCTGTCGCTTTCCACACAGCTCTGGGAAATGCCTGATCAAGTTCCTTTATGCGTTTTAAGATCTCCAGCACCTCATCCTCTGTAATATGAACTCTTTTCAAGACATCACTATTTATTTCCCCAAGTTCCCTAGCTTCCCTATCCTTCTTCATGCAATTGATGCAAAATATTAATTTAGTATCTCACCCATTTCCTGTAGTTCCACACATAGATGGCCACGTTGATCTTTAAGGGGCTCTATTCTCTCCCTAGTTACTCTTTTGCCCTTAATGTATATGTAGAATCTCTTTGGATTCTCCTTAACTCTAGTCGCCAAAGTCATCTAGCCAAACAGGAGAGTTAATGTGGAGTATATGACATGGGTTGGAATTGTAAAATGGCATTGTGTGTTTTGAAGGGTGATCAGGGAGTGGTAGTTGTAATCAGACATTATTTAATATCTTTGAAGCTGAACTGAGAAAGTCTTCAGATAAGCTGAATGTAGAATTAAAAGGAGGATTTCAACAAGGATGATATACTTAAAATGATTCCCCAGCAATTCGCATTTAAAGGAGAGAAACTTGGAATTGCTGAATCTTTGCTCAAATTAGTTAAGGTTTAGTTAGAAATAAAATAATAAAAACTTTAGTTGGAGGGAAAAAAAGAAAACTAAACAAAAAAACTTGATTTGGAAAACAAACCTTTCATTGCACTCCCTCTATGCCAACCATATCTTTCCTCAGATGGAGAACAAAACTGCGCACAGTACTCAGGTGTGGTCTAACCAAATACAATTGAAGCAGATTTCAGTACTCCTATACTCAAATCCTCTTGTGATGAAGACTAACATTCCGTTAATCTTCCTAATAGCTTGCTATACCTGCATGTTAGCCTTCAGTGACATGTTGACGAGGATGTCTGTAGGTCTGCCTTTTCTGTTCCAAGTGTGGTTGCTATTGTACACTTGGAGATGCAATGTGCTCTCAGTTTAGCAGTTTTTGGATCTCCTGATCATTCTCAACAAACCAGTCTTGTTGTTTCCTACTTAAGTGACCCACCAGGTTTTTGCAGGCATTAGTGATGGCGGCCTTGAGGATGGACCAGAGGCTGTTGGAATCCTGCAACTCAGTGTCGCGGAGGGTCGCTAGGTTTGTGGAGAGGACCTGGTTGTATGAGGCTGTCTTTTCTGGGCCTTTGAGTGCCACAATGTTGAACTTCTTGCAGCACTGCTTCAGTTGTCTGCTGCAGTGGAGATATATTTACTTTGATCCTGGCTCAGCTCCTGTCCCCTGGTACGGGTGGTTCTAATGTCTTTCCAATCCTTCACTGTGATGATGACGGTTGCTATAATCACCCTCGATTCGTTAGTCTGTTTCTGGCATGCACTCTCTCTCTCTCTAATGCAAAGTCCTTCTCTCACTCTATCATACGGAGCCTCCTTTTCTCTATTTTCAATGCAAAAACCATCCCTCACTCTGCTTTACAGAACGTCTGGGCTAAATCTTATTTTTTTAATTGTGTCGATTTTTTTTACGGAGATTTCTCGCTGTGAACCCCCTGTTACATCAACTCATCTCGTTAACTATCTCTACCATCCCTACAATCAAACAAAGAACCGCAGATCACGGAGATCTGAAACAAGCAAAAACAGAAATTGCTGGAGAAGCTCATCAGGTCTGGCGGCATCATGTGGAGACAGAAACAGAACTAACATTTCGTGACTAGACTTGAAAAATTTCTGAAACAGATGAGTGAAAAGACCAAAGCTGCAGCCTACTCCAGTTCATGAGCTGGGTGTGTGTCCCTGAGCACACTGTGTCCTTACTGCAGCAGTACAATGAGAGTTACAGGTACAGCCCAGGGCACAGCATTGATGTACAGAAGCATCCAGTAAGTGGATCAGAGTTGTGCCATGGGGGTTCTTAGAGATTAGCACATGTCAGATGCCAATGCCTGTGGATATGGGGTGCAGCGTGCCCTGAGAAGTTGGTGCACGTTATCGAGCCTAGAGGTCTTTCAGAATAAATAGTGAGCTGAACCCACCTGCTTGCACTGGTTTCATTTTTGCGTGACTTCCCAATGTGCGGCTTGCTTGGCCAGTTTGGTAAGACTGGAGGCTGAATATAAATGAGGCGAATTTTGCCATTAACAAGGGGATATTGAACAAATTATATTTTCGCCTTAATTGGTAACTCACTGCTGCCCAGCGAGAAATTCAACGCGTCACACGTCAAAATCATAACAATTGGAACAAGCTACTCCCAATGTTGAGGTGAGACTCGCTGGATTCTGACTGACGCTACCACACGTCCCCCCACCCGCAGCCCACATCACTCGGGCCCTGAGAAGATGCTGAAATGATGTAAGTGATGTGGTTACATTGTGCAAGAGGAGATTTACCAGCACGTTGCCTAGGCTGGAGAGATCGGACAGACTGGGATTGTTTTCCTGGGAGCAGACGAGATTGACAGCGGATATAATTAACATGCACGAAGTTACGGGGAGGAGCTTGGGGTGGGGGCATCGGCAGGATAGACAAGAAGAAACTTTCAGCTTGATGGAGGGATCCACGACCGGGTCATAGATTTAAGGGAAGGGGAAGAAGGTTTCGAAGAGATATGTGGAGAGATTTTATCACCCAGAAGGGGGTGGGAATCTGGAACATAAAGGGGCTAAAGGTAGAAACCCTCATAATATTTAGATACAAAGCTATGGGCCAAGTGCTGAGAAATAGAATCCTTACATAATGCAAGCAAGACATTCGACCCAACACGCCCACACCGCCTCTCCGAGGAGCATCCCACCCAGACCCATTCCCCTACGTTTCCCCATTTCTAACCCAAACATCTCTGGGCAATTCAGCATATTGCTAATCCACCTACCCATATCGTGGGGCTGCGGGAGGAAGCCGGAGCACCCGGAGGAAACCCACGCAGACATGGTGAGAGTCGAACTTAGGACCCTAGCGCTGTGAGACAGCAGCACTAGCCACTGAGCCACCATGCTACACAATGAAAATAGAATTAGAATAATTAGGCAGTTTTTGATTGGCATGGACATGATGGGCTGAAGGGTCCCTTTCTGTGGTGTCGATCTCTGTGACTCTAAGATTCCCTCTCATTCGGTCACACACAGCTCCTCTATCTCTGATACAAATCCCTCTTTCACTCGATCTCACGCAGCTCCTCTCTCTCGAATGCAAATCCGTCTCTCATTCGATCATACAGAGCTCCTCTTTCTCTAATGCAAACCCCTCTCACTCGACCATACAGAGGTCCTCTCCCCCTCTCTCTCAAATCTCTCTATAACTCTGCTGTCTCACTCCCTGTCTCTTCTCGGACACTAAGCCTCTCTCCCTCTCTCCCTTTCCTTTCTGTTTCCCTCACTCTCTCTCCCTCTGAGCCTCTCTCGCCCTCTCTCTCTCTCCCTCTAAGCCTCTCTCCCCCTCTCCTCTCTCTCTCCCTTTTCTCTCTCTCCATCTTTCCCCCTCTTTCTGACATTCAGCCTCTCTCCCCCTCTCGTCTCTCTCTCCCTCACTGACACTGAACCTCTCTCTCTCCCTCCTTTCTCCCTCTCCTTCTCTCCTCTCCCCCCACCCCTCCCCCGCTCTCGCACTGCAGTAGTCAATTTGCCGAGCTGAGAGCGTTGGTAAACAGAATCCGATCCCTTTGACTGAGAGGGTGAGAGAGGATTGTGTAGCCGCCGCTCTCAGCTAAAAATACCGTCCCCAAGACAAGTCAGCAGATGAGACCTTGGACTGTGGCTGGACTGTCTCAGTGGCTTTAGAAGCACCTAGGCGCAGGAGCTGATGGATTTGGATTGACTTCTGGATGAAGCATTCGTAGGCAGCAGTGTGCCTTTAGAATTTGCAGGCTCTGTATCCTTTGCTGCAGGGACCGCTGTCCTGTTTCTGATTGAGGAGCTCCCTGTGTGTTGCAGGAAATGATGGAGCTAATGAAGAGAGGCCTCCTGTATGCGGCATTGTGCCTGGTCTGGGGTAAGTACGAAAACAGAGCCGGAAGCCTGGCCTCAGGCTTGGCACATCCTTGGCGCAGACTTCGAGGCCGGACAGGGACTGGGAGCCTGGGAGCAGGAAGCTGGGGGCGGGGTCCTGGGGCCGGGATGTGGGGAGAGGGGTAGAGGCCGGTGGTTCACACCGCGATTCCGTTGCTGCCGTTTTACGGCCGGGTCCTGTGTCCCCAAGTATCTGCAGCCGGAGGTCATTCTGCCCGCTTTCAGCGACAGGGAAATACTAGCATTCCCCCTTCCCACCTCTTCTCGCTCTCCTTTTCTCTTCCCCCACTCTCTTTCTCCTTCCCTTCCACTGACGCTCACTCTCTCACACCCCCCTCAAACCCTCACCGCTCACTTTCAGCCCCCACACACTCTCACTCACACGCACACGCTCTCTCTATCCCCCACACACTCTCTCTCATACATTCTCTCACTCTATCTCAACCCCTCACACTCACTGTCTCTCTCGCACTCATTTTCTTTACCCGCTATTTACTTCCCTTACCCTTTCTCACTCTATCCATCTCCTCTTACAATCTCACTCTCTCTCCCTCTTGTCATGTCTCCCAGGGCTGGTTCAATGGAGATCAAGACCCCACTTTTCCTGCAGTCATTACAAAAGTGACCCTTGGATTAAACTCTGAAATTTCCCCAATTATACCTCACCATCTAATACAGGCAAAGGGATATGCACAGGTTTCCATAAACAAGCATATAACTATTTGTCGTGATCAAAATGTTTTTAACCAGCAACAAGAAAGAAACATGAATTGCTAATCTATAACTCTACAACTTAAACTCTGCCCCATCTTAAAAATTTTCGTTACACATAAAAATAGAAACTTGGAGAGACAAGACAGGACACAAATATTGTAGTAAAATTCTGGGCATCATTTTGTAGGTAGGATGTGAATACATTGGAGAGATTGCAGAAGAGGTTTACAAGAAGAATTCCAGGAATGAAACACTTCAGATTGGGGGAACGATTGGAGATGTTAGAGAGGAAAAGACTGAGAAAAGAGAGGTTTTCAAAATAATTAGGGTCTGGACAGATTGGATGGGGAAAAACTGTTACAAACATAGAGAATACTGGAGAAACTCAGCAGGCCTGACAGTATCTATGGGGAGAGAAACAGTTAATGTATTGAGTCTGGTATGACTGTTCAGTTCTCTGAGAACCTCTCCTCAGAAGACAGCAACCCCAAGCCAGGGAAAAACTTAATGAATGTTCATTGGACTCCTTCAGGTGTCTGTATATCTTCCCTTAAGTAAAAGAGCATAACCTGTTGACAGCATTCCAGCTGTGGTCCAATTAATGCATTAATGTACTCCCATAATTTCATTCTCAGTTACCATTGAAATAAAGGCCATTTACCTTCTCCATTAAAATAGTGATATGGTATGCTAGTTTGAATGGGACTCTGGAGATATTAGGACATGGGTGAATGGGACTGAGAGTGAAGGGAGTTAGGACACAGAGTGAATGGGATTCTGGATGAATGTGGACATAGGGTGAATGGGACTCTGTGGGAGTTAGGATATGGGTTGATGGGACTCTGGGGGAGTTTGGACGTGGGGTGATGGGACGCTGGGGGAGTTAGAACATTGGGTGATGGGACTCTAGGGGAGTTAGGACATGGGGTGATGGGAATCCACGGAAGTTAGGACACGGGGTGAATGGCATTTTGAGGGAGTTAGGACACGGGGTGAATGGGATGCTGGGGGAGTTAGGAGACGGAGTGAATGGGACTCTGGGGGAGTTAGGACACGGGATGAATGGGACTCTGGGGGAGTTAGGACACGGGGTGAATGGAATTTTGAGGGAGATAGGACATGGGGTGACGGACACTATGGGGGAGTTAGGATACAGGGTGAATGGGACTCTGGGGGAGTTAGGACACGGGGTGAACGACATTTTGAGGAAGTTAGGACACGGGGTGAATGGGACCCTTGGGGAGTTAGGACATGGGAAGAATGCGACTCTGGGGGAGTTAGGACCTGGGTTGAATTGGACTCTTGGGGAG
The DNA here is from genome assembly GCF_021869965.1 of Rhincodon typus. Taxonomy (NCBI): domain Eukaryota; kingdom Metazoa; phylum Chordata; class Chondrichthyes; order Orectolobiformes; family Rhincodontidae; genus Rhincodon; species Rhincodon typus. The sequence continues at coordinate 76 of NW_025970433.1, read as the reverse complement.
TAAGGACACGGAGTGAATGGGACTCTGCAGGAGTTAGGACACGGGGTGATGGGACCCTGGGGGAGTTAGGACATGG
>NW_025970432.1:0-12197 GCF_021869965.1 Rhincodon typus | reverse complement strand
AGGGGGGGGAGTGTGTATGTGTGAGACAGAGGGGGTTAAAACCTTCTAACTGATTAAAAATTTAACAGCATCTTAGGTTTGTTTAAGACATTGTCATAAGTTGTGTGACCCTTTGATGTTTTACTTATAAATTCTGGGCTCTGTGTGCTTCTTTCTCACTTCACCTGATGAAGGGGCTACACTCTGAAAGCATGTGTTCTCAGATAAACCTATTGGACTATAACCTGGTGTCGTGTGATTTCTGACTTTATTCAGAAACAGAGAGATGGGAAGCAGGAAACTGCAGGCCAGTTAGCTTAACGTCTGACTAAATGTTAGTCAGACATTTAGGTAAATGTTCGTAGAAATCATGAAAGAAGTTATGACAGTGCACTTGGATAAGTTCAAGATAATCAGGCTGAATCAACATGGTTTTATGAAAGCCAAATCATATTTGACCAACCTCTTGAAATTCTTCGAGGAAGTAACATGTGCTGTGGATGAAGGAGTGCCGTGCTGCAGTGTCGTTGCTGGGATCTCAACTGTTTACAATTTATATAAATGATTTAGATGAAGGGATGGAACGTATGTTTGCCACCCATATTAGCTGCCAACACAAAGATAGTTAACAAAGTAAGTTGCATGGTTGAAGACAACATGACAGGGTAGGAGCAGTTAACAACAGGACAGGACTGAAGATTCACTCTTTCACCCAGCTGTGGTATGGTACAGGCTGTCCCCAGGTTCCAAATGGGCTCCGTTCCTGAGTCCGTTTGCCAGTCGATTTGTACGCAAGTCACAGTAAAATAGCCTATAAGGAAACATTTGTATGTTGGGTCTTTAAAATTAATATTAATACGCCCCATCTCATATTGCCTTCATTAGTACAAATGTTTGTAAATTGGTCATCCCCTGTCCGTAGAAATGTGCTGCTTTGCCCTTTGCCGTGTGATTCAGGACAGAATGTTCAGCATCTAGGGTGTCCTAATGAAGCTGGTAGTGTGTAAATTTGGAGCTAAAGAAGCGACCTTCCCTCCTTAGCCTGACAAGCAAGTAACTACCCTCATATTTAGTCCACCATTACACAATAATTGTTGGTATAATGTAATTGGTGTAAAGTGAGATCACTGAAAGAGTAACCACTGTTCTACTAACCAAAGATCAACTTTGATATAAAAGCTTATTCAAAGATTCTGATGCTTTCTTTATTTACCTATCGCTGTTTCTCTCCCTCTCTCTTTCTCCCTCTGGGGACCATGTACTCTGTTTACTCCCCGACCCTGTCATCAGCATTAATACCCCCCTTTTACAGCTATTTTCAGTTCTGGTGTAGGGTCGCTAGACTCGAAATATTAACTCTGTTTCTCTCTCTACAGAAGTTGCCAAGTCTGCTAACTTTCACCAGCACTCTGTTTTTGTTTCAGGTTTCCAGCGTCTTCAGTTCTTTGTTTGATTATCCTGATACTGATAACAGGTTACGAAGTGTAATAAATTTTGTCAGATCTGAGACGACATGTACCGCACAACACAATGGCTGTTAAATTGGAACTTGTGTTCATAAACCCAATATGCAGCAGTATCGAAGATGGTACTCTCTTGAGATAAATAACCATGGAGTTTAAGAAAGCTTTTCTGTACACATTGGTACAGGAGGTCTCCTGTCACATTGAATCTTAAAACATGTCTTTGGGTTAAGTAGTATGAGCATACCAGCACACAAATCCATGTGAGCTGCTGCTTTTCATGGAAGTTGTTGCTACCATTCCCTATAAGTGTGGGAAACTACAGGCCCTACAGAGGAAAACCACTTCCTGGCCCAACTAGAAGGGTCTCTTGCAGTTAATGGGTGGCAACTAGTTACAGGCTGCACTGGTATAGTAGACACTGTTACAAAGACTTTGAAAAGGATCAGATGTAATCTGTTCTGCCCACAAGATCATCTGAGATCATCTTAGTGAATGTTGCTTGTGAAACGCCTCAGTATTAATTTTTTCAGTCCCATATGCAAGCCAGATAGGGTTTGGCTCTACCTGCTTGATCCAGGATTGTTTGATTGTTGCCTAAAATGAAATGTGCTTCATTTCCAAGCAATTCCTTCATTTTCATTCCCAAAATATACTCGTCAAATGTTATAATTGCAGAGTAAAGATTCCTCTGGAAACTTACACACTGCGTGTTTTTAAAAAAATGTTTTCATGGAAACAAGTTCACTTAGAATTGGGTTGTAATGCTACACCGCATCAGAATGCTAGGACAGGGCAAGTTCATTGACAAGAGCACAAGGAAATAGACTGCAACATAATCCATAACACAAAAGGCCTCCTGTCATCCTGAAGGAATTTTATACAAAAGTAAACAAACATTGGATTGCAGCATTGAAGCGATTAACACAGAGCCAATGGAATGACATTTCAAAGTTATTTATCAACTGTACTGCATCACAGCTGCTTTGTCCCATTTAAACCTTATTTGGTTTAAAAGTTCACACAGTTTCCAGTTGTCTCACAGCTTCCTATTTTTCGAAATTTAAGCTCTTGCCAAAAATGATGATCTGCTACATTGTACAAAACCTAAAACAGTTATTGTTTGCAAAACTAAAGTGACTATTAGTCAAAGCTGCCTATTTAAACATTCCCAGGAATCTATTTAGCATTCCGCGAAACACTATCAATCTCTTTCTTTGAGGGAAATACTTCTCGTACAAAAATAATGTAAGAAAATGTAAACAATTTAATGTTGTCTTGCAACAATGTAGGACAAGTAAGAGATGCATTTTCGTCAGCCCAAGTCACCGTTTAAAAAATGTATCTATTATGGTAGTGTGATTGAGGATTATAATATTTGAGATTTCTTTTACACCTTGTACAGCATTGACCTGTTACAACATGGGCTTCAGACTGTCACTAAGTTACATACTACATCAACTTCTGGTCAGTACAACTGGGATATATTTGTTACTGGATTCTGTTCCCGTTTGTCTGTGTTGATTGCCATTCAAACACTTATAAACTCATAAAATTGCAGCCTTTCCCAAATCATTGCTGACAAGAATCTTAGTGAAGCAAAATCCAATCCTACTTCTGTTCTTACTCAGATTGGGCGAAGGAAGGTCTCGTCACCTTTGGAGCTATTAACTGTGTGTGTGTGACTAGGATTGCAAGGCTGAACAGGACCACAAGCTGTAGTCCTGGCCACAGCCACCTTAATTGTTGACTCAGTAGTCATGGTGATGTACGTACGATTGACCGATAGCTCTGAAGTCAAACAAACACAGCAACTCATAAACAGCTGTACCCGAGAAACTTAAGGAATTAGAACCAGTTGAGTTCCAAACTTTCTCTGGGAAATTAAATTAAAAGTTACCAAATCATGATTTAATTTAATTACATGCCATGCTTAGTAATTGGCTTCCACTTTAATCTTGTTTGCTTAATAGAGATTTGGCTGAGTGTCACAGCGTTGTTAATCATGAATAGTATCACTCAGTCAATTCTGAGTTTGTGGGATAAGTTAACAGCTCATGTAAACATGGTTATAGGGTGGATGGATAATCTGGTGATTCACTACTCATACAAATAGTTGTATCCTCTTTCCAAAGAAAGTCATCACTCTCACTGGAGATTTATTAGCCTGTTTTCCTGAAATTTTAAGGACTTGAAGCAAGTTTGATTAATCCACTTACACTGGAGATTGGAGAGAGGACTTGTAAAATTATTGGCAAGACTCCATTTTGTATGATTAAAACAGTGCAGGGAAGATTAATTTAACCATAAAGGTCACAGCAGTTAATTTGTCAGTAAAGCTTCTCATTCCAGTTTTGTCCTAAAGCATCCAGCTGAAGATCCGTCAACATAATTTTCATGGAGCGTCTTCAGGGGGGAGTTTTGTGGCTCAGGTTCAAGTCCCACCTGCTCCGAACAGGTCATTCGGAAAATACTTGGAACGAATGGTTAGCATTGCTGCCTCAAGGTGCCAAGGTTTGCTCTGGCTGCTCTGCTTTCCTCCCACAGCCCAAAGATGTGCAGGTTAGGTAGATTGGCTGTGTTAAATTGCCCACAGTGTCCAGGGATGTGCACGCTAGGTGGATTGACCATGAGAATTGCAGGATTAAAGGGATAGGGTGTGGTGTAATGCTGTTTGGATAGTTGGTGTGGACTCAATGGGCTGAATGGTCTGCTTCCACACTGTAGGGATTCAATGAATGGCTTCAGTGTTCACTTGAAGACTTTAATACATTCAGCTCAGAAACAGGAGGATGTTAAAGTTATTGATCATTTTTAGCATTTTGGTTTCTAGCAGATCCTCAATTGGAAAGTGACTCTTTATGACCCAGTTGGGTTATACAGAGGGCACTACAGCATGGAATATGATGGAAAAGTAATTCCCTGGCCTTGCTGTGCTATCGTGTGTCTATGAAAGGAACACATTCTTTCTTCCAGACTGGCAATACTTTTCCTTTATTCTTTCACGGGATGTTGGCACCTCTGGCAGGGCCAATTTTGTTGCCAATCCCTAATTGCCCCAGAACTGAGTGGCTTGCTAGGCCATTTGAAATTATACTTAAACAATCACAGTGCTATAGGTCTGCAGTACACGTAGGTCAGACTAGGTAAGGACAGCAGATTTCCTTCCCTGAAGGACATTAGTGAACCAGATTTTTTTTAACAACAATTGATGATAGTTCCATGGTCACCATTACTGAGAGCAGGGGTTAGAGATCACCGGGCAGGTGATGAGCAGGGGGGAATCGCTCACCCTCCAGACGCAAAGGTCAGTCAGAAAGTGACGAATGCTGAAAAAATTTCTCCCGGCAACAAGAACAGTGTGGGACTGCCACCTCACATTTGGAGGAAGTTTCATCCTTAATGACGCTGACCAATCTGATTGCCCAGCAGCCCCACATTCTCAGTAGTGGATGCTGCTGGTACTGTAAGCAGATCCATGAGGAAGACAGAGTAAGGTAAGCTTCGGGTATTGGGTGCAAGGTGTGTTCAAGGAAGCTGGGTTTCGGGAGCAGGCTGGTAGGAAGGAAAGGGGACTTTAATCTTTGGGGAATACCCATGATGCACAAGGACTGCTCCTGAAGAGAATATCCTTTTCCATCCTGCCCTTTTAAAAGCTTCTGTAAAAAGAAATCATTCCCTATCGTTGTCCGCATCAACTACATTACAATGTGGACAGATTTACATTGGTAAATGAGGGTACAGTTTGGACTGAGTGGGAAGATGGTGGTCTAGACACCTGACCTCCTGCCAAAAACATGCCCAATAGGGGCACGTAATGTTAGAGCCTACCTTTTTAATTCCAGATTTATGAGTCAAATGTAAATTCAGTTTGGAGCTTGAAGCCCTGTGCCCAGAGCATCAGCCAAATCCTCTGGATTATTAATCCAGTGATATTACCACTATCACCCTCACTTAAGGTGTTGTTGAAGTTTAAATGCAGCATTTAATTTTGAAGTCACACTGTGACACAATGGGTTTTCAAGGTCAAAGGAGAGTTGCCAGCTCCAATTGAACATATTCAGAGCCAGACCTAACATATTCTACACATTCCTCAAGACCATTGCCAAACGGGGAAAATGAACTCCAGTACATCACAGTTTGTTGTCTCTGATGCTGAAGGCCTTTGGCTGATCTTAGCTATCATGGTAGACAAGACATCATTTCCCAAAGCTCCTTTTAATGCTGCCCAAAATATTAAGTGTTTCCTTTCTGACCTTTGTTGGTAATTTCCTTCTTTAACCCCTTAAAAATATGGAAATCTATCAATTTTAACCCAATTTCAGTTGGAGACATGAACAAAAAATAAAGAATTAGAAATCTAGCACTACTGGTGATTTATTTTCTATTTTTACATTCATGATATTTAACATCGCTATCTAGGCCAGTATTTATTGCCCATCACTAACTGCCCTTCAAAGGGTGGTAGTGAGCCACCTTCTTGAATAGCTGCAGTCCATGTGGTGTAGGTATATCCAAAGTGCTATTAGGAATGGTGTTCCAGGACTTCGACACAGTAACACTGAAGGAATGGCTATATAGTACCATTTCAAGATGTTGTGCGGGTTGGTTGGGAACTTATATATGGTGATGTTCCTATGTATCTGCTGCCCTTGACTTTCTAAGTGTTAGAGGTTTGGTAGGTGCTCTCAGAGGAGCCTTAGTTACTGCATCTCACAGATGGTACACATTTGTGCAACTGTGAGTTGGTGGAGGTTGGTATAATAATCAAGTAAGCTGCTTTGTTCTGGATAGTTTTGAAAGCTGTTGGAGTTGTGCTTATCTAGGCAAATGGAGAATATTCCAAGACACAAAAGCAAAATGCTATAGACTCTGGAAATCTGAACTAGAAACAAAAATGCTGAATATACTCAGCAGGTCTGGCTGCATCTATGAAGAGAGAGAGAGACAGACAGAGTCATTGACCTGAAACATTAACTTTTTCTCCACACATGCTGAGTTTTCCAGCATTATTTGATTGTATCCCATCGCACACCTCATGACATGTAGATGGTGGACAGGCTTTGGGGACACCAGAGGTGAGTTATAACCTACCCTTGTGGCCACAGTATTTGTGGCTGGTCCAGTTTAATTTCTAGACAGTGGTAACTTTTGGTGGGAAGATGGTGGTCATGATTGAATGGAACAGTCATACAGACTTCTTCATTCTACAAGACGCGTAATCCAATCTGAAGACAAATATGCAAAAAAAAATTGGAACTGAGACAAGTTGTCAGTTGGGTTGTTAACTCTTGACACCAATCCCTGAGTGGTTCAGATTGAAGATCGTTCCAAGTCAAGCACTTATGAAAATCTGAAGATTTTCACTCGAAGATCACTTGAACTCTGCCACCCATCAAAACATTCAATGCACAGTGCAAGGAGCAGTTCACAATCGTATTAAAATGTAGATGAAGCTGTTTTAATGTTGAGAGTGGAATGAAATGTGACGGATATAATTCCATATGAAGACAACAGGAAAGAATGCTTTCTGCTGAAGTTTTCCAAATATCTTCATGAACGATGAAAGGAAGAAGAATCTGGCTCGTGGGTGGCAAGATTTTGCAGTAAAGTAATTTCCTTAGTACTTCCCTTCATGTGCATGGAAGAGCAATCATCCATTATTTTGAAAATGTGCCAAAGATTCCTTTGTCATTTTGGACCAAGTGCTCTATAAGCTACAAATTGATCTCCCTTTTTAATATGACATACCTGCTACTAGCTTTATAAATCCTCCCATTCCTTTTCTATATACTTCCTCTGCCTATAAAGCGTGGTTTAGTTGCTTTTTTTGTCAAAACTGAGAAAACAACAGACCTGAAGAGAGCAAGAAGCGAGGAAAATTTAAATCAGGAAAAGGTAAGGCCAAGCTTTGGATCTCAAGGTCAGGACTATTGTTGCAGCAACGAGAATTCTGAGGGAGGAAGGAATGTCACAGCTTCAGTGCTCCGCAAAAGAATGAGCTAGAGTAGGAGGCAGTATTCAGGACCTTAATTTAAATGCAGGGCAGAATAATTGCAGATCCAAGAAGCTAGTTGTTAGGCCAAGCTTCTTGTGGAGTTAAAATTAGTCCTATCTCTTCAATTCTTTGTTCTCAATCATTTCCATTTTAAAACATAGAGACTCAAAATTCCATTGGTGCTGATTGAGAAAAAAAATCTTGTCAATTATTCATAATGCTGAAATAAACAAAATTTTAAAAAGTTAACATTTCAACAATACAAACATAAGTGTTAATAAAGGCAAAAGTACTCAGGATACGTTCCAGGCTCTTTTTGTGTCACCATACATCATTTCGACACAAGTCTCACACATTTCCACTTTAGTTCACAGTTGTTTGTGAGTAATATGTAATTTCTGAATGCATTCAGTACAAGAAATATTATTAAAATCAATGTTTCTGTTCTCCTCCAAACATCTGTACTTTCACTGGGTGATCTTTGCAATATTAGTGACAAAATTTGAGGAGTTAAATGGCCCTTTAAAGGGCAATGTCCTTCCAAATAGAAAATAGCTTGGCAATAGATGAGGTCTTTTTATTTAGCTATCACATGACAAATTGTTTTATGTTTTAGTCCTGAAAGAAAATGGTCATCCATTAGTGAAAAGAAAAGTATCATGTTTACAGCAACAAGGCATCTGGATACAACTTGGCTAATTTGGCAGACATGGTCCGTCTGGTTAGAATCAAAATGGGAATTTATGAAACTGACCAGAAATTGACCAGTTCAACATCTGGAACAAGTTAACTTCACCTGCAAAACTTAATACTGTCGCCCGAAGACATCCGCAGTCAGGAAACCTCTGATTGCAGTCAGTTGCTTTATCATTGATAGGCAACAGCAATAGACAAATTAGCAATGGAAAGGTTGCATGTTCTAGTTAAAAGAGTGCCTGAAACTCATGAAAGTGAACTTGTTAACCTGGCACACTAACTGAACCGTAAGATCTGATAATCATGCTATAATCATTCTTAGGTGGGTTTGATTGAGTATATTGGTAGTTTTGTAGTCAATATTATGGTTCAGTATTGTGCATTATTTATGTTATTCCTACAGCCTGCATCCTCATTGTACCGCCTTCAAGGTTAATTGTATAGACACGATTTTTATCGATCGTGAAATTCAGAACTGTGGACCTCTTTACCTCCATTAACTTCCCTTGCCTCCAACACACTTTAGCCTTTTAAGAAGTCTCTGAAACACAATTGAGTTATCCAACCTACCTTCTGGTTCCCTTCGGCCTTAGTGACATCCAGCAATGTGGACCTTTCCTCTTTACCCAGCTTTGCTTAGACATTTAACTTAATGTTGTGACATCTGTTTCCATAGCTGAGTTTGATGCTTTTGGCAGGATGTTAGATGTTTTTTGCAGTTTCATGGGCAGTCAGATGTCCTAAAACTCAGTAAAAACCAAAAGAACTGCGGCTGCTGTAAATCAGAGACAAAAACAGAAGTTGCTGGAAAAGCTCAGCAGGTCCAGCAGCATCTGTGAAGAAAAGAATCAGACTTAACGTTTCAGGTTGAGGAAGGGTCACCGGACCCGAAACGTTAACTCTGATTCTTTTTTTTCTTCACAGATGCTGCCAGCTCTGCTGAACTTTTCCAGCAACTTCTGTTTTTGATCCTAAAACTCAGATTTGCTGAAATGAGATTTGGATGATGCTATTACAGCAAACAGTACTTTACATTTAGAAGCAATACCACCTTAGTACAGTCATGAGACAGTACAACATTTTTGGAGATGCAACCCTTCAACTGAGACATTAAGCCATAACCAGATTTGCCCAATCACATTGATGCTGAAAGCATCTCGCAGCACAATATGTAGAACAGCAAGAATCTTCACAATCAAAACGATGGCTTGAAATGCATAATGAGTTGGCATGTAATTTTTTTTTTTTCACTTTGATTACATTTCTACCTGGTATACTTGCCATAGAGGGAGTGCAGCAAAGGTTCATTAGTTTGATCCCAGGGCTGTCGTATGAGGAGAGTTGGGTTCAACTGGACCTGTATTTACTAGAGTTTAGAAGAAATGAGGAGGATCTGATCTATACATATGAAATTCAAACAGGACTAGACAGACTAGATGCGGGGAGGATGTTTTCCCTGGTTGCAAGCCTAAAACCAGGGGACATAGTCTCAGGGTATGTGGTAGAGACCATTTAGGACTGAGATGAGGAAAGATTTCTTCACTCTGAGGGTGGTTCACAATAATTAATTTCAACAGGTTCAAGAATAGAATTCCATATAAAGAGAAAGAGAGGGGCACAAAAATCTTCAGAAGTTCAGATCAAGATTCTTTCTCATAGCTCTGGTCCCAGGTAGCAATCCCTTGGAACTGATTTACATATCAGGGCCATTCTTGGTTTATGATCCGAGCACAAAGGAACCATTGAGCACTGCTGCAGAATCAGTCTGCATTTGGCCCATGTTACAATATTGCAGAGAACACGAGTCACATTCCTGACTGTTGCCGGGTAGCAGAAACAACATTTTCAGAAAGTTATTTTGAATAAATAACTCTGTGTATGTCAGAAAAATGTTTATCTCCTTGTGTGTTTGGAACCAAGAAGATCTAACTGACCCACTGGTTGAGTAAGGTCTATGAGTAGACATCAAATCTGTCACTTGCCTTTCATTCCATACGGCTACTTTGTTTTGAAAGTTTATTGGATTATGTAGTATAATATATAAAAAGAAACCACGGTAGGTTAATTTTGGTGATTTCTTTTTAAAATATGAATGAATGCCAGAGCTTAAAAATTATTCCCTAAAGTGTACCAAAGTATAATTCTAGACATTGTTAAATGTTGTTAAACTTGACGGTGCAGAAAAGATTTACGAAGATGTTGCCAGAGTTGAAGGGTTTGAGCTATAGGGAGAGGCTGAATAGGCTGGGGCTATTTTCCCTGGAGTGTCGGAAGCTGAGGGGTGACATTATAGAGGTTTTAAAATCATGAGGGGCATGGATAGGGTGAATAGCCAAGGTCTTTTCCCCAGGGTAGGGGAGTCCAAAACTAGAGGGCACCTCTATAAAATCCCCACCCAAATCTAGAGGAGCTCCATGTACTTGTGTGTAATTATATGTGAATACTGTCTAAAGTCTTCTGAGAGGAGAAAAATTTAAAAGGGACCTCAGAGGTAACTTTCTCACGCAAAGGGCAGTGCATGTATGGAACAAGCTGGCAAAGGAAATGGAAGAGGTTGGTACAATTACACATTTAAAAGGCATCTAGATGGGTATGTGAATAAGAAGGATTTAGAAGGATATGAGCCAAATGCTGGCAAATGGAACTAGGTCAGATTTCGATGTCAGATCGGCACAGACAAGTTGAATCAAATGGTCTGATTCTGTGCTGTATGACTCTATGTCTACACCCATGGCATGTTTGGAGCAGGGAGGGGATTTATTCAGTTCAGAGGGTGGCATGCAAGCAGCACATCACCCACTTCACCCCCAACCCACCTCCACTAGAATTACAGCCAGAATGGCAAGACCCATGGCTGGGCATCCTGCCCAGCAGTTACTGAATGTACATAGAAGTGGGCAATTAAGGACTACCTCATCCCATTGCTGCTGGTATTAATGCAGTGGTGGGCAGGTGTATCAGCTCTCAGGGAGAACAACAAGCCTTTGCGGGCTGCTTGTGGTGTAAAAGGGGGAAAGGCAAGGGTGCCAGAATGAGGGATCCAGTAGCAGGAATCGGAGAGGTCCACTGAGATTCATCCTTCTGCTCTTGTTTCTGGCCCCTGTCAGCACCCAGACCCCCTCCCCCACCAGTGTCCCAATCCCACAAGACTCCTTTGGCCACAGCTTACCTCGAACCTGCATCACTCTTTATGTTGGGTATCCAGTTACTCTCTTACCCGCAACGGCCATTGCCTTCCCAGTGGAACCGATGATCAAAACAGCTACCAGCCTCTGATTTCTGTCCCCAAGATCTTTGATTCTAGGGAAGACTGGCCAGTGACCAATTCAGAGGCATTTAACATTATTGGGTCCTTCTGATAGGGGTAACATGGGTCTCGTTCTCATTCTCCAGTTGACATTACAAGTCCCGACACCTCTATAAAATCCCCACCCAAATCTAGAGGAGCTCCATGTACTTGTGTGTAATTATATGTGAATACTGTCTAAAGTTTTCTGATACTGTACAGTAAAAAAATCAACATGTCTCTTGATGACTCTGGAGATTATCATGGCCATAACATAAATACAGAGATGTGATTCATTCCTTCTTTATCGCATTAGAGAGACCATTTGGAAGAACCGTGTGACATTCCTGGAGGAGCGAGTTCTGAGTTGTTGGCCTTCATTTACCATCTGGAATGCTGGGAAACAGGGTAGGAGGTTATACAGAAGTCTATCAGCAATCTATCAGAAAAAGGTATGTTTAAACAAAAATGTAATTATTAAAAGTCAGTGTTATCAAATACAGGGAGAGATGATAGCATAGTGCTTAATGTCACTTCAGAGGCCCAGGCTAACGTTCATGCATTCACATCCCATCATAACAGTGATTGGAATTTACGTTTGATTAGTAATTCTTCAATTGAAGGATACTCTCGGTAATGATGATCATGACAAGAAGCATCAATTGTTGTAAAAACCTATCTTATTCATCAATGAAGGAAGTTTGTCATCCTTACCTGGTCTGGCCTACATGTGACTGCAGAACCTCAGCAACATGGCTGACTCTCAGAGATGGTA
>NW_025970431.1:0-12197 GCF_021869965.1 Rhincodon typus | reverse complement strand
CTGTAACCTCCTCCAGCCCCTATACCCCTCCCTATCTCTGTAACCCCTCCAGCCCCTACACCCCCCCCCTATCCCTGTAACCTCCTCCACCCTCTACACCCCTCCCTATCTCTGTAACCTCCTCCAGCCCCTACACCCCTCCCTATCCCTGTAACCTCCTCCAGCCCCTACACTCCTCCCTATTTCTGTAACCTCCTCCACCCTCTACACCCTCTCTATCTCTGTAACCTCCTCCAGCCCCTACACCCCTCCCTATCTCTGTAACCTCCTCCAGCCCCTACACCCGTCCTTGTCTGTGAGGTATTTTTAAAGTGGTATCAGTTGACACTGGTGTAACCTATTCGGTGTGATTTGGGCAGATATTTCTTTAGCTTTTGCTTTTCCTGGCACTTTTCACTGCCCCTTCAATAGACCAATTTTACAGTGAAATGAGGCACTGCTAACCATGTCGATATAATCTTCTGTCCGATGAATTGGATCGGTATCTCCATTATACACTGAATTTGCCCCTTTCCATAATCCATGCAGAATCCAGGTGGTCTGTCAAACACTGCAACACTGAGCTCCAGCTGGCTTGATTAGGTTCAATGAAGTGATTTTTCAACCGGTATCAAATCTTTGATTCCACCAGCACTTGCTGGTTTCTGGCTCACCCACTAGGGATGTTGTTTTATTGGGACTGAGTAACATCTAGAATATATCTCAGTGACATTGTACATCCAGGTGTACTGCTTCAGATTTGCTTATATTGCCTCAATAACTTGATCTTCTCAATGTCCTTCCTGTAAATATGAAAGCACAGTGTCTAATTGCTCCAGTATTTCCATTATTGCTTGTAGGAGATTTGCTTTGTGAACTGTCCTCTCCTTCCAGTTCACTCTTACTGTCTCTGTCATCCTCCCTTACTCTTCCTGACTGGTACACTTACTCTTTCTCATTATCTTTACTCTGATAATATTGCTTCCACGCGTTCATATTACATAAATGATTTTTCCTCCTGCGGTCAGGGGTATCAGATAAATCACTTTACTAACTACCTTCTCAGGACCTCAGAATTTTCCTTTCAGAGGTTCACATTTTGGAGACAATGATATCCATATTTCAAACATGTAGGAGCAAATTCCTGCAGATGCTGAAAACAACAAATGCTGGATATCACAACGGGACAGGCAACATCCATGGAGAGAGAGCAAGCTAACGTTTCGAGTCTAGATGACTCTTCATCTTCTGTGTGAAGTGTTCTCATTGAAGCATGTTTGTGTGCACATTCCTTCATCTTAACCTGTGAAGTTTTTAAATGTTCCTGCATGAGTTTATATACTCCTGTGAGTCTCTCCAGAAGCAGGGACACTTAATCCAAAACTGAGGGTGCATCTCTCTCATGAAGAATTTCTTCCTCCTCTATTTTAATGGACCTCCGATGTCATGGCCATAAACCAATCCAAGTGAACTGAGATAGTAGGAACTGCAGATGCTGGAGAATCCGAGACAACAAGGTGCAGGGCTGGATGAACACAGCAGGCCAAGCAGCATCATAGGAGCAGAGAGGCTGACGTTTCGGGCCTCGACCCTTCATCAGAAAAGGGGGAGGGGAAGGGGGTTTTGAAATAAATAGGGAGAGAGTGGGAGGCGGATAGAAGAGGGATAGAGGAGAGGATAGGTGGAGAGGAAACAAACAGGTCGAAGAGGCGGGGATGGAGCCAGTAAAGGTGAGTGTAGGTAGGGAGTTAGGAAGGGGATAGGTCAGTCCAGGGAGGACGGACAGGTCAAGGGGGCGGGATGAGGTTGGTCGGTAGGAGATGGAGGTGCGGCTTGAGGTGGGAGGAGGGGATAGGTGGGAGGAAGAACAGGTTAGGGAGGCAGGGACGAGCTGGACTGGTTTTGGGATGCGGTAGGGGGAGGGGAGATTTTGAAACTTGTGAAATCCACATTGATACCATTGGGCTGCAGGGTTCCCAAGCGGAATATGAGTTGCTGTTCCTGCAACCTTCGGGTGGCATCGTTGTGGCACTGCAGGAGGCACAGGATGGACATGTCGTCTGAGGAATGGGAGGGGGAGTTGAAATGGTTCGCGACTGCGCTGAACCCAGTCGATTCATTTGGGGAATCCCTGCTCACAAACAGTAATAAATCTAATCCTGTGAGTAGTTGTGACAGTCTACCTTAATCATTATTCTGAGACTCTGATGGTAATTCTCTAGAGCTCCCTGTGTTTGTGGATTATGTGCAGTTGACTCCATTTGTTTGCTGCCCAAACTGCTGATGACCTCCTGGAAAACTTGAGACATGAATTTCAAATCCTGATTGGATTGTATCTCAATAGGTAATTTCAGTAATTATGGCAATTCAGCAAGTAAAAACCTGAATGAACTTTTCCACCTTTACTCTCACTTTAACAAATAGCATCTGGGAATTGGCGTTTTGTGTCTGTAAGTGTAAGAATATACTGTCAGCCAGCTTTTGTTTTCAGTAATGGTCCTACACAATCTGCTAACATTCGACTAAATGGTTCTTCAAAAATTGGTACGAATTTCTAAGGTGCTGGTCTGATTCCATGTTGGGGTTTAGCTATTTCCTGCGATGTGTGATGTGTTCTACAGAGCTCCATCTTAATAATGTCCTGACCATATAAAATATCTGTTTATTAATGGCTGTATTTTCAATATTCCTGTCTGCCTTGCCATAAGAGCCTCAATATCTCCTTATTTTGTCTGCCTGGTACCACTACCTAATGGACAAAGTTTCAGGACAGACTATTGTTACTGGGGTGTTTATTTACTGGCCCCTGGAGCTGCATAACAGAATTTTAAGAGCAGAGAGGGTCACTAGGCAACTTTTAGCATTGGCCTCTTGTCCTGTCAAAGCCAGATTTTATTTTTCAGTAATTATGACAATAAAATCCATTTCTTATCTCCTTGAATGGTATGTTTCTCAGCTCCACAAAGTGACTTTGTGATTCCCATATAAACATCAGATAGCTTACAGCACACGTTAAACTTTTGCCTTCAGTAATTAGCAGGTCGGTCACAGATCACTTATGGTTTAACACCATTCCCAGAAATCGCACAACCATGTTCAATTGGGAAACATCCAAATAATTCTACTTTTCTCAGTTACATTCACATAGCCCTTAAATACAGATCAGATGCTGTGAACCTGTGGCCTCTGCGTTCAGCGCTAAGTGTGAGCCCAACCCCCCTCCCCTGACCCCAACAAACTTTGTGACGAGCCCTGTAAAAGAAAATAGCTAACTTTAGCAACTAACAGCTTCTATTTTAACAGAAATCACAATCAACATAAATAAAACATGAAATAATTGGGGAACTACTTTTAAATACTGGGGAGTCGATGGCTTAGTGTTATTGTCACTGGACTGTTAATCCAGAGATCCAGATAATGTTCTGGGGACCCTGGTTTGAATCCCACCACGGCAGATGGTGGAATTTTGAATTCAATAAATATGTAGAATTAAGAGTCTAATGAAGACCATGAAACCATTGTCAATTGTTGGGAAAAACCCATCGGTTCACTAATGTCCTTTAGGGAAGGAAACTGCCGTCCTTACCTGGTCCGGCCTACATGTGATTCCAGACCCACAGCAATGTGGTTGACTCTCAACTGCCCTTTGGGCAATTAGGGATGGACAATGAATGCTGCCTAGCCAGTGACGCCTCTCATCCTGTGAATGAATTAAAAAAAAACAAAATATACATTGCACTTTGAGTGCTGATGTAACAGAGATGAGTTTTATACGACCACATGTCGCACTATGTAAGGGCACAATTCTTCATTTGTCATGGATAGTTTTATACCTAACAACACCTTCCACCTTCACCTAACAAGGTTTACATTGTATTATCACTAGTATTTGAGAAGTTGGGTTCTAAATTGGAGAGAAATGGACTTTTAGTTTTCTGTTCTGTAAAGATCTGACCTTTTATTCCAGAAAAGTCTGAAAATAATTCTGACCTTTGAGTTGGAAACAAAAAGTCACATGATTTCAGCTAACTGACCAGCAAGCAACCTGGGGAAGTAATTGTTCAGATATTTGCTGATTTGAGTTTTATATCCATCAGAGAGACAGAAAGGGTGAGAGAGAAAGAACCAGAATACTCACGCAGATAGGAGTCCATAACAGCAGAGATGCTGTATTTAGTAGTCTCCAAACTGTCAGGACTATGGAGGAATCCTGAGATATGCAGAAGTCAGTGGGAAGAAAGCTTCAGGAACCGAAGCGTAATGGGTGTCAATGCAGAAGATATCCTGTTAGGCTGTTTTAAAACAAGTGAGTTCAGGAAATCCATGTTAAGTAATAACTGAGCTGAGTTAGCATTTTGTTCTAAGGTCCTCAGAAAAAGACATTAGCTGCAGAAAATAGCATCCATTGAATGTGCAGCAATTTATGAAAAGGAAACCCATTATTAGGTATATCAGCTGAGCAAGAAGCTTTGACGCAGAAATAAAGGCAGCTTTTCACAGAGGTTTAAGTATCTATCAGTGTATTGCTGGAATTAAAAGAAATTAATATTTCAGATGTTTATAATAAAATGTTTCCAATAGTTCCTGTCTAAAGTCTATGTTTTTTTGTGTTTTTTTATGTTCTTTTGTTAAAAGTGTATTGAAAATATTCACAAGAGGTTATCAGTGAATGGTCTCCACTGTAAAAAAGCAAAAAACTGAAACTTATGGCTGATCAAGCCAGGTTTTGTTCTGGAATTTGATTAATGGCTGTTATCATCAGCTGGGTTCATAACAAAGTGGGGTTCTTTGTTTGATAAAGATCCTTGAATTTAAAAAGGATGTGCCCATTTCCTTTAAATAAAACAACACAGAGATACTGGGTAATCGAGTCATACAGCATGGAAACGGGCCATTCAGTCCAACTTGTCCGTGTCAACCAGCCATTCCAATCTGATCTAGTCCCATTTGCCAGCATTTGGCCCATTTTTCTCTAAACCCTTCCTATTCATATACCCATCCAGATGCCTTTTAAATGTTGTAATTGTACCAGCCTCCACTACCTCCTTTGGCAGCTTGTTCCAAACATGCATCATCCTCTGTGTGAAAAAATTACCCCTCAGGTCCCTTTTAAATCTTTCCCCTCTCACCTTAAACCTATGGCCTAGTTTTGGACTCCCCCACCCTAAGAAAAGGACTTTGCCTATTTACCCTATCCATGTGTCTCATGATTTTATAAACCTCTACAAGATCATCCCTTTGCCTCCCATGGTCCAGGAAAAATAGTCTCAGCCTATTCAACATCTCCTTATAACTCAAACTCTCCAGTCCCGGCAACACCTTTGTAAATCTTTATTGTACCTTCTCAAGTTTAACAACTTCATTCCTTTAAAAGGGAGACCAGAATTCTATGCAGCATTCCAAAAGTGGTCTCACCAATGTTCTGTACAGCTGCAACATGATATCCCTAGTCCTTTATTCAGTGTTATGACCAATGAAGGCAAGTGTACCAAACGCCTTCTTCACCAACCTGTCTATCTGCGACTCCACTTTCAAGGAACTATGAACCTGCACTCCAAAGTTCTCTTATATAGTAGATGAAAATCAGTGGACTCAGCATTGATCCTTGTGGTACACATCTGGTCATGTGTCTCCAGTCAGATAAACAACCCTCCACCACCACCACCTGTCTCCTAACTTCAAGTCAATTTTGTATCCAATTGGCTAGCTCCCTCTGCATCCTATGTGATCTAAACTTACTAACAAGTCTACCATGTAGAACCTTGTCAAGCACTTTGCTGAAGTCCATACAGACAATATCTACTGTTCTGCCCTCATCAATCATCTTTGTCACCTCTTCAAAAAACTCAATCAAATTAGCAAGAAATGATTTCCCACACGCACAACCATGCTGACCATCCCTATTCAGTCCTTGCCTTTTCAAACAGATGTAAATCCTGTCCCTCAGAATCCCTTCCAACAACATACCCACCACTGATGTAAGGCTCACTGGTCCATAATTCCCTGGCTTCTCCTTACAGTCTTTCTTAAATAATAGCACTATATTAGCCAATCTCCAGCCTTCCAGCACCTCATCTGTGCCTATCGATGATACAAATATCTCAGCTAGGGGCCCAGTAATCTCTGCTGTCGCTTTCCACACAGCTCTGGGAAATGCCTGATCAAGTTCCTTTATGCGTTTTAAGATCTCCAGCACCTCATCCTCTGTAATATGAACTCTTTTCAAGACATCACTATTTATTTCCCCAAGTTCCCTAGCTTCCCTATCCTTCTTCATGCAATTGATGCAAAATATTAATTTAGTATCTCACCCATTTCCTGTAGTTCCACACATAGATGGCCACGTTGATCTTTAAGGGGCTCTATTCTCTCCCTAGTTACTCTTTTGCCCTTAATGTATATGTAGAATCTCTTTGGATTCTCCTTAACTCTAGTCGCCAAAGTCATCTAGCCAAACAGGAGAGTTAATGTGGAGTATATGACATGGGTTGGAATTGTAAAATGGCATTGTGTGTTTTGAAGGGTGATCAGGGAGTGGTAGTTGTAATCAGACATTATTTAATATCTTTGAAGCTGAACTGAGAAAGTCTTCAGATAAGCTGAATGTAGAATTAAAAGGAGGATTTCAACAAGGATGATATACTTAAAATGATTCCCCAGCAATTCGCATTTAAAGGAGAGAAACTTGGAATTGCTGAATCTTTGCTCAAATTAGTTAAGGTTTAGTTAGAAATAAAATAATAAAAACTTTAGTTGGAGGGAAAAAAAGAAAACTAAACAAAAAAACTTGATTTGGAAAACAAACCTTTCATTGCACTCCCTCTATGCCAACCATATCTTTCCTCAGATGGAGAACAAAACTGCGCACAGTACTCAGGTGTGGTCTAACCAAATACAATTGAAGCAGATTTCAGTACTCCTATACTCAAATCCTCTTGTGATGAAGACTAACATTCCGTTAATCTTCCTAATAGCTTGCTATACCTGCATGTTAGCCTTCAGTGACATGTTGACGAGGATGTCTGTAGGTCTGCCTTTTCTGTTCCAAGTGTGGTTGCTATTGTACACTTGGAGATGCAATGTGCTCTCAGTTTAGCAGTTTTTGGATCTCCTGATCATTCTCAACAAACCAGTCTTGTTGTTTCCTACTTAAGTGACCCACCAGGTTTTTGCAGGCATTAGTGATGGCGGCCTTGAGGATGGACCAGAGGCTGTTGGAATCCTGCAACTCAGTGTCGCGGAGGGTCGCTAGGTTTGTGGAGAGGACCTGGTTGTATGAGGCTGTCTTTTCTGGGCCTTTGAGTGCCACAATGTTGAACTTCTTGCAGCACTGCTTCAGTTGTCTGCTGCAGTGGAGATATATTTACTTTGATCCTGGCTCAGCTCCTGTCCCCTGGTACGGGTGGTTCTAATGTCTTTCCAATCCTTCACTGTGATGATGACGGTTGCTATAATCACCCTCGATTCGTTAGTCTGTTTCTGGCATGCACTCTCTCTCTCTCTAATGCAAAGTCCTTCTCTCACTCTATCATACGGAGCCTCCTTTTCTCTATTTTCAATGCAAAAACCATCCCTCACTCTGCTTTACAGAACGTCTGGGCTAAATCTTATTTTTTTAATTGTGTCGATTTTTTTTACGGAGATTTCTCGCTGTGAACCCCCTGTTACATCAACTCATCTCGTTAACTATCTCTACCATCCCTACAATCAAACAAAGAACCGCAGATCACGGAGATCTGAAACAAGCAAAAACAGAAATTGCTGGAGAAGCTCATCAGGTCTGGCGGCATCATGTGGAGACAGAAACAGAACTAACATTTCGTGACTAGACTTGAAAAATTTCTGAAACAGATGAGTGAAAAGACCAAAGCTGCAGCCTACTCCAGTTCATGAGCTGGGTGTGTGTCCCTGAGCACACTGTGTCCTTACTGCAGCAGTACAATGAGAGTTACAGGTACAGCCCAGGGCACAGCATTGATGTACAGAAGCATCCAGTAAGTGGATCAGAGTTGTGCCATGGGGGTTCTTAGAGATTAGCACATGTCAGATGCCAATGCCTGTGGATATGGGGTGCAGCGTGCCCTGAGAAGTTGGTGCACGTTATCGAGCCTAGAGGTCTTTCAGAATAAATAGTGAGCTGAACCCACCTGCTTGCACTGGTTTCATTTTTGCGTGACTTCCCAATGTGCGGCTTGCTTGGCCAGTTTGGTAAGACTGGAGGCTGAATATAAATGAGGCGAATTTTGCCATTAACAAGGGGATATTGAACAAATTATATTTTCGCCTTAATTGGTAACTCACTGCTGCCCAGCGAGAAATTCAACGCGTCACACGTCAAAATCATAACAATTGGAACAAGCTACTCCCAATGTTGAGGTGAGACTCGCTGGATTCTGACTGACGCTACCACACGTCCCCCCACCCGCAGCCCACATCACTCGGGCCCTGAGAAGATGCTGAAATGATGTAAGTGATGTGGTTACATTGTGCAAGAGGAGATTTACCAGCACGTTGCCTAGGCTGGAGAGATCGGACAGACTGGGATTGTTTTCCTGGGAGCAGACGAGATTGACAGCGGATATAATTAACATGCACGAAGTTACGGGGAGGAGCTTGGGGTGGGGGCATCGGCAGGATAGACAAGAAGAAACTTTCAGCTTGATGGAGGGATCCACGACCGGGTCATAGATTTAAGGGAAGGGGAAGAAGGTTTCGAAGAGATATGTGGAGAGATTTTATCACCCAGAAGGGGGTGGGAATCTGGAACATAAAGGGGCTAAAGGTAGAAACCCTCATAATATTTAGATACAAAGCTATGGGCCAAGTGCTGAGAAATAGAATCCTTACATAATGCAAGCAAGACATTCGACCCAACACGCCCACACCGCCTCTCCGAGGAGCATCCCACCCAGACCCATTCCCCTACGTTTCCCCATTTCTAACCCAAACATCTCTGGGCAATTCAGCATATTGCTAATTCACCTACCCATATCGTGGGGCTGCGGGAGGAAGCCGGAGCACCCGGAGGAAACCCACGCAGACATGGTGAGAGTCGAACTTAGGACCCTAGCGCTGTGAGACAGCAGCACTAGCCACTGAGCCACCATGCTACACAATGAAAATAGAATTAGAATAATTAGGCAGTTTTTGATTGGCATGGACATGATGGGCTGAAGGGTCCCTTTCTGTGGTGTCGATCTCTGTGACTCTAAGATTCCCTCTCATTCGGTCACACACAGCTCCTCTATCTCTGATACAAATCCCTCTTTCACTCGATCTCACGCAGCTCCTCTCTCTCGAATGCAAATCCGTCTCTCATTCGATCATACAGAGCTCCTCTTTCTCTAATGCAAACCCCTCTCACTCGACCATACAGAGGTCCTCTCCCCCTCTCTCTCAAATCTCTCTATAACTCTGCTGTCTCACTCCCTGTCTCTTCTCGGACACTAAGCCTCTCTCCCTCTCTCCCTTTCCTTTCTGTTTCCCTCACTCTCTCTCCCTCTGAGCCTCTCTCGCCCTCTCTCTCTCTCCCTCTAAGCCTCTCTCCCCCTCTCCTCTCTCTCTCCCTTTTCTCTCTCTCCATCTTTCCCCCTCTTTCTGACATTCAGCCTCTCTCCCCCTCTCGTCTCTCTCTCCCTCACTGACACTGAACCTCTCTCTCTCCCTCCTTTCTCCCTCTCCTTCTCTCCTCTCCCCCCACCCCTCCCCCGCTCTCGCACTGCAGTAGTCAATTTGCCGAGCTGAGAGCGTTGGTAAACAGAATCCGATCCCTTTGACTGAGAGGGTGAGAGAGGATTGTGTAGCCGCCGCTCTCAGCTAAAAATACCGTCCCCAAGACAAGTCAGCAGATGAGACCTTGGACTGTGGCTGGACTGTCTCAGTGGCTTTAGAAGCACCTAGGCGCAGGAGCTGATGGATTTGGATTGACTTCTGGATGAAGCATTCGTAGGCAGCAGTGTGCCTTTAGAATTTGCAGGCTCTGTATCCTTTGCTGCAGGGACCGCTGTCCTGTTTCTGATTGAGGAGCTCCCTGTGTGTTGCAGGAAATGATGGAGCTAATGAAGAGAGGCCTCCTGTATGCGGCATTGTGCCTGGTCTGGGGTAAGTACGAAAACAGAGCCGGAAGCCTGGCCTCAGGCTTGGCACATCCTTGGCGCAGACTTCGAGGCCGGACAGGGACTGGGAGCCTGGGAGCAGGAAGCTGGGGGCGGGGTCCTGGGGCCGGGATGTGGGGAGAGGGGTAGAGGCCGGTGGTTCACACCGCGATTCCGTTGCTGCCGTTTTACGGCCGGGTCCTGTGTCCCCAAGTATCTGCAGCCGGAGGTCATTCTGCCCGCTTTCAGCGACAGGGAAATACTAGCATTCCCCCTTCCCACCTCTTCTCGCTCTCCTTTTCTCTTCCCCCACTCTCTTTCTCCTTCCCTTCCACTGACGCTCACTCTCTCACACCCCCCTCAAACCCTCACCGCTCACTTTCAGCCCCCACACACTCTCACTCACACGCACACGCTCTCTCTATCCCCCACACACTCTCTCTCATACATTCTCTCACTCTATCTCAACCCCTCACACTCACTGTCTCTCTCGCACTCATTTTCTTTACCCGCTATTTACTTCCCTTACCCTTTCTCACTCTATCCATCTCCTCTTACAATCTCACTCTCTCTCCCTCTTGTCATGTCTCCCAGGGCTGGTTCAATGGAGATCAAGACCCCACTTTTCCTGCAGTCATTACAAAAGTGACCCTTGGATTAAACTCTGAAATTTCCCCAATTATACCTCACCATCTAATACAGGCAAAGGGATATGCACAGGTTTCCATAAACAAGCATATAACTATTTGTCGTGATCAAAATGTTTTTAACCAGCAACAAGAAAGAAACATGAATTGCTAATCTATAACTCTACAACTTAAACTCTGCCCCATCTTAAAAATTTTCGTTACACATAAAAATAGAAACTTGGAGAGACAAGACAGGACACAAATATTGTAGTAAAATTCTGGGCATCATTTTGTAGGTAGGATGTGAATACATTGGAGAGATTGCAGAAGAGGTTTACAAGAAGAATTCCAGGAATGAAACACTTCAGATTGGGGGAACGATTGGAGATGTTAGAGAGGAAAAGACTGAGAAAAGAGAGGTTTTCAAAATAATTAGGGTCTGGACAGATTGGATGGGGAAAAACTGTTACAAACATAGAGAATACTGGAGAAACTCAGCAGGCCTGACAGTATCTATGGGGAGAGAAACAGTTAATGTATTGAGTCTGGTATGACTGTTCAGTTCTCTGAGAACCTCTCCTCAGAAGACAGCAACCCCAAGCCAGGGAAAAACTTAATGAATGTTCATTGGACTCCTTCAGGTGTCTGTATATCTTCCCTTAAGTAAAAGAGCATAACCTGTTGACAGCATTCCAGCTGTGGTCCAATTAATGCATTAATGTACTCCCATAATTTCATTCTCAGTTACCATTGAAATAAAGGCCATTTACCTTCTCCATTAAAATAGTGATATGGTATGCTAGTTTGAATGGGACTCTGGAGATATTAGGACATGGGTGAATGGGACTGAGAGTGAAGGGAGTTAGGACACAGAGTGAATGGGATTCTGGATGAATGTGGACATAGGGTGAATGGGACTCTGTGGGAGTTAGGATATGGGTTGATGGGACTCTGGGGGAGTTTGGACGTGGGGTGATGGGACGCTGGGGGAGTTAGAACATTGGGTGATGGGACTCTAGGGGAGTTAGGACATGGGGTGATGGGAATCCACGGAAGTTAGGACACGGGGTGAATGGCATTTTGAGGGAGTTAGGACACGGGGTGAATGGGATGCTGGGGGAGTTAGGAGACGGAGTGAATGGGACTCTGGGGGAGTTAGGACACGGGATGAATGGGACTCTGGGGGAGTTAGGACACGGGGTGAATGGAATTTTGAGGGAGATAGGACATGGGGTGACGGACACTATGGGGGAGTTAGGATACAGGGTGAATGGGACTCTGGGGGAGTTAGGACACGGGGTGAACGACATTTTGAGGAAGTTAGGACACGGGGTGAATGGGACCCTTGGGGAGTTAGGACATGGGAAGAATGCGACTCTGGGGGAGTTAGGACCTGGGTTGAATTGGACTCTTGGGGAGTAAGGACACGGAGTGAATGGGACTCTGCAGGAGTTAGGACACGGGGTGATGGGACCCTGGGGGAGTTAGGACATGG
>NW_025970430.1:0-12203 GCF_021869965.1 Rhincodon typus | reverse complement strand
GAAGAAGGGTCCAGGCCCGAAACATCAGCTTTCCTGCTCCTCTGATGCTGCTTGGCCTGCTGTGTTCATCCAGCTCTACACCTTGTTATCTCAGATTCTCCAGCATCAGCAGTTCCTACTATCTCTGAATTAGTTTGAAGATGAGATGTTGCTCCCTCACTTTGCGCTGTGATTCGCTGGGGCCAAGGACAGACAAGTGGGCATGCAAGCAGGGCGCTGTGCTAAAATGTTGGGCTATGAGAAGGTTAGGTCATGCTTGCTCACAAAGCAGAGGTGTTCTGCAAAGCAGTCACCCAGACTGCATTTCGCTTGGGTCATTCCTTCGTCGACCACCAAACCTCCCACATCACTCCTCCCTCCCTCCCCACGGCACTTTCCCATGTAACTGCAGAAGATGCAACACCCACCTCTTCGCCTCCTCCCTTCTCACCAACTAAGGGCCTAAACAGTCTTTCCAGGTGAAGCAGCATTTTGTCTGTACCTCCTACAATTTTGTGTATTGCATTTGTTGCATCCAATGTGCCAAGCAACATTTACACAATATTAATTTTTTAAGAAATTCTGGAGGAAGGTCAGTCAGAGACGAAGACATGGAGTCCATATTCATTTCCTTTTCACTGTTGTGCAAGTTCTCCTTTTTATAAAGTTAGAGCTTATCCTTTGGTTCTTGTAAGTATTTGACAGCAATTCAGTGTGGCAAATATTTACCTAGGACTCACTAGGCAAGGTGTGTAATTATGTGAAGAGTAGGTGGATTTATATGAAAATAATTTTTCATTGTGGTTCATAAAATTTGAAGTAACTGCGTGGCACATTAACCTGGCGTTATGACTCTCAGTCTCCTATTTTCAACAGGTCCCAAGCTGAGGGATAAAGTTATTAAGTCAAATTAAAGGGTAGAGATGACAGCCATAAACGTACTGTTCACATTCTTAACTCATCTCAAGTTTCGATCTCTTTCTTATTAACTGAGGCATGAACCCAGATAAAGATTGACATTTTTACTAAAAGTAGGGAAGGGAATCAGATAACAAGCTCATTAAGCCTGTGTGATAGTGTCACTGACACTAATTTCTATCCTTTAAATGCTTGCCAAATTCATGCTCTTTACTCACAATTCAGATTTTCTTGATAACACAGTGCTGAAGAGGAAACAGTTGGCATGATACATTGGGAATATGTGCAACAGTGAGCAACCCACAAACCTTGAAATTAATGTTGGCAACATCAGCAGGTGACCTATTAATACATTTACATTTCATTTGTCTGTGTAAACACAGGCATTAAAGAAGAAAGCTTTATTGAAGAAACAGTTAGAGATGTTAAGTGATTATCCACTGCAATGCAACATAACTGATAGTGAGGTTGCCCTTACAAGTGAAAATTCTAATGAGTTCCCTATTTCCCCAAAGTTGAACCAGAAAGGAGAGAAAAATACAATTATTTTAGGCACAGGAGCCAAATCATCTAAAATCAAAGAATGAAGCTTCATTTATATTGCAACTTTCACATCCTAAGGATATCTCAAAGCATTGTACAACCAATGAATTATCTTGAATAGACTGAAAGCCAAGCGATCAGGAGTAAAATGTCAGTAATCAAAAGGATTGCTAAATACAGCTGGAGAGAAAGAGAAAGAGAGATCATCAAATACAGGCATTGGAAACAAAGACCCGACTATCAACTAAAGGAGGAACTGAAGGTAAAAACAGAAGATGAGAAGAATAGTTGAACGGGGAGATAACATTGAGATGTGGACTGATCGAGTCTTAAAGAAAGCCAGAGAAGGAGCAAGACAATGTTACTAAGACTATAGGGACAACAAATGAATGAACTCATTATCTTTGAAGTGAAGCTGCTGTTGCTATGTAAGGAAATGTGGCAGACAATCGTTGCACAAGAAACTCACATTTGCATCAGAGGAGCAGGAAAGCTGACGTTTCGGGTTGGGACCCTTCTTCAGAAATGGGGGAGGGGAAGGGGATTCTGAAATAAATAGAGAGAGGGGGAGGCAATGATAGCAGGTAGGCAGCGGTGGGGATTGGTCAGTGAGGTGGGAGGAGCGGCTAGGTGGGAGAGAAGACAGGTCAATGAGGTGGGGATGAGAGGAAGCAGCACCTCAGATTCCGCCTTGGAAACCTACAACCCAATGGTGTCAATGTGGACTTTACTAGCTTCAAAATCTCCCCGCCCTGGCCTCATCCCATGACAAACCCTCCCTCTAATCCCCGCCTCACTGACCTGTACGTCTTCTCTCCTACTTATCCGGTCCTCCCACCTCACTGACCAATCCCCACCACTACCTACCTACACTCACCT
This sequence comes from Rhincodon typus, assembly GCF_021869965.1. Classification (NCBI taxonomy): domain Eukaryota; kingdom Metazoa; phylum Chordata; class Chondrichthyes; order Orectolobiformes; family Rhincodontidae; genus Rhincodon; species Rhincodon typus. The sequence goes on along the minus strand of NW_025970430.1, from coordinate 9,884 downwards.
TTACTAGCTCCCCTACCCCTGACCTCATCCCAGGAACAGCACCCTCCTCTCATTCCCGCCTCCTTGACCTGTCCATCTTCTCTCCCACCCCATCCGCTCCGCTTTCTACCTGCTATCACTGCCCCCCTTCTCTATTTATTTCAGAACCCCTTTCCCCTCCCCATTTCTAAAGAAGGGCCCCAACTGGAAATGTCAGCTTTCCTGCTCCTCTGATGCTGCCTGACCTGCTGTGTTCCTCCAGCTCCGCACTGTGTTATCTCAGACTCCAGCATCGGCAGTTCTTACTATCTCCAAACTCACATGTTTGTCGGTGGGAGAGGTAGAACAATATTCCACTTTCTGTAATGTAGGCTGAGGAATAAATGCTCAATCACTTTATTTTAAATAAAACCATGGGATCAAATACTCATGTATTAACATCCAATCTAGTAATTAGTAATCTATTGCTTGTAAATTGGTGCTTGTCATGATAAATCCCAAGGTATTGGTTCCATCCAGATCAATTTTATATGGAAGTATATCTTTAACAATGTCATCTGGGAGTATCATCTGGCTATGTCACCTAGTGTCCCAAGAATAAATTGTCTCCTAAATCTATTGAGATTCATTTCCTTTGGCCATTAAGCTTTAGTGTGCTGGTTAAATTCCTTTCAATCTATTTTATGGGTTAACACAGCCTCTAACAGGAATTTAACACAATTGGAGCTAAAAGTATACATGCAAGGGAATGAAGTGAGAAGGACAGAAAGTAATTTGTATATTGATTATAAGATACAGTGATATCACATTGCTGTTTCTGGGAGCTTGTTGTGCATTCTTAAAATTCCAGCAGAGACTATGGTGGCCCCAATATCAACATGGAGGTGTGAAGGAATTGGGGAGAAACCATTTTACTTCCTTTAAACCCTGCTGATTTTAATGACAGACCTCATTATCACTACTTTGGTCTTTGTTTCTTGGCTGTAGCCAACCAGATTGAGAATGATAGTTGTTGAGTGGCTCAACATTTGGCATCAGACTAGAGACAGAAGTGGAATGGAGAGATGGGTGAGATTAGAAAGATCTCAGTGGCCAGTGGGCAGAGGATGCATGGTAGGTGAGGTGTAAAATAGCTCCACTTGGACCACAAACAGTGCCAGAAAGCACCTACCACTTCTACACAGCCATCTTCACCTCCATTAGGTTTCCAGAGGCCTGGGAAACCAGGCTTGAAACTAAAATGGAGATGGTATGTAGAGTATACAGGTTCATTAAAATATTTAAATGAGCACCTTGTCTTGAGACAATATGATTCTTAAAGCCCACTTGATATACACTCACCCATTTCTTGGAGTTCAATATTCCCTGTAGACTTCAAAAGTACTTAATTAGCTGTGAAGTCCTGTTGGATGTCCTTACAAGATAAAAGATACTGTATATATATATTTCTATTAACATAATTTCACAATGAATATTTCAGCCAGAATATATTGGGAATATTTTTTAATAAGTATTTGTTAATGCTGTTTCTTCATTTTCTCCTAACTCATTAATCTCTTACTAGCTTGTGTAAGGCATTTTCAATCCAAAACATTGAGCAATCATCAGTTCATTTGAAGATTATTCAAAACTATTTCCACTCCAAAATGCAAATTGATTTAGTTTTACAGTCTGTGGGCGAGATTCAAATCTGTTTCCTCAATCTTGCTTGTTAATTAGATGGAACAGATCCTGTCAAACCCAATTAAGTTATCCAAAATAATGCCTACCACGGCTTTCATTTGATAATATTATGAGACAACTCATGGATAACCCTACAAAACCTCTTCTTGCTTCGTCTGCCCCCGCCCCTTTATAACTGGTTACTCTGTCAATTTACTGGCACCAATTAATCCAATATGCCAGTTATCTTGTAGAATAATTCCAGCCAAACTGTAAAAAAACGTTTTGCATCTATTTAGCACCTTTCATGACCTCAAGATATCCAGACAAGTTTTGCAGCTATTGTGATGCTTTAGAAGTATTACCCCTTCCATAATGCATGAAATATGGAAATTCAAGTTACATCCCAGAAGATCTCAAAGATTGCAATGTGATAGGTCAAGATTATTTGTTTCAGTGTTGATAGTTGAATAATAAATATTGGCCAAGTCACGGACGTACAAACATACAGGAGTAGGCCATTCGACCCTTCAGTTCAGTTCTGCGATTCAATAACATCATAGCTGCTCTGTTTGATTTGATTTATTATTGTCACGTGTACCTAGGTACAGTGAAAAGTTTTGTTTTGCATGCAGTACAGGCTGATCACAGCATACAAAGTGCATTAGGGTAATAGAGCAGAGCGAGGATTACAATGTTACACTGCAGAGAGGGTGCGCAAAGAGCGAGATCAACATTAAATTTAAAATTTGAGAGGTCCATTCAGAAGTCTAATAACAGCAGGGAAGGAGCTGTTCTTGAATGTGTTGATAGGTGTGTTTAAGCTTTTGTATCTTCTGCCCAACAGAAGGTATTGGAAGAGATTATAACCAAGGTGGGAGGAGTCTTTGATGATGTTGGATACCTTCCCAAGGCAGCAGGAAGTATAGGTGGAGTCAATGGATGGAAGGTCCACTTGGGTGATGCACTGGGCTGTGTTCACAATTATCTGTAGTTTATTAAGGTCCTGGCCAGAACAGTTGCTATACTAAGCTATGATGCACCCGATGGAATGCTTTATATGATGCATCTATAAAAATTGGTAAGAGCCTTTACAGACATGCCAAATTTCATTAGCCTCCTGGGGAAATAGAGGCATCATTGTTCTTTCTTGACCGTTGCATCAACGTGGGTGGTCCAGGACAGATTGGTGATTGTCACTCATGAGAGCTTGACACTTTTGACCATCTGCACCTCAGATCCATTGATGTGGACAGGGGCGTGCCCTCCACCTTGCTTCCTGAAGTCAATGACCAGCTGTTTCATTCTGCTGACATTGAGGGAGAAATTGTGATCTTCACACCACATCACCAAGCACTCGCTCTCTTTCCCTGTACTCCGTCTCATCATTGTTTGAAATCTGGCCTACAACGGTGGTGTCGTCAGTGAAAATGTAAAAGGAGTTAGGATGAAATTTGGCCGCACATTCGCGAGTATACAGGGAGTATGTTAAGGAGATGAGTGTGCAGCCTCACAGCCACATTCCCTCCTATCTCTGATAATCTCTCACCCCTTTGCTTACCAAGAATCTATCCACCTGTTCCTTAAAAATATTCCAAGCACTTTGCCCCAACTCATTTTTCAGGAAGATCATTCCAAAGACTCACTACCCACTGAGAGAAAAGGAAATCAACTTATCTCTATATTAAATTGATGCTCCATTATTTTTAAACATTTTTCTCTCATTCTTAATTCTCTTGTAAAAGAAAATATCCTCTTCACATCCCATGTGTCTAGGCCCCTCAAAATTTTATATCACCTCTTACTGTCCTAAACTCCAGTAAATCTAAACTTAACCTTAATCTCCCCACCCCCGACCTCATCCCAAGACGAGCACCCCCTCTCATCCCCGCCTCCTTGACCTGTCCATCTTCTCTCCCACCTATCCACTCCTCCCACCACACTGACCAACCCCTACCCCCACTTCCTACCTACACTCACCTTTACTAGCTTCATCCCCGCCTCCTTGACCTGTCCATCTTCTCTCCTCCTATTCGCTCCACTGTCGACCTTCTATCACCGCTCCCCTCCTCTCTATTTATCTTAGAGTCCCCTTCCCCTCCCCCATTTCTGAAGAAGGGGCCAGACCCGAAACATCAGCTTTCCTGCTCCTCTGATGCTGCCTGGCCTGCTGTGTTCCTCCAGTTCTACACCTTGTTATCTCTGTCTAACCTCTAACCTTTCCACATTAGGCAACTCCTTTGGACCCAATTTCAGAAGATCTGTTTTCAGCTGCTTCTTCGATGAAGTAAATCCAACTGCCCTTCCAGTGAAAACCTTGTTAAAACCCTATTCAATGCTGGCTACTTCAGAATTTAAACCATAGACCATGGTTAAGTGCTAACCACAAACAAAATTATATTTGTACAAAAAATGTGTAGACTTTCTCACCCACCAACTGCTCCAAGGAGATCTCCCTCGTTCCTCTTCAAAATAATACCACGGGATATTTCACTTCCAACTGAGGAGGTTTACTACGTTCTGGAGAACCAACCACTCTCAGTTTAAGTTTGGGATAGTGACACAAATCCCCCTTTGTCAATCAAGGCCCCATCTACAGTTCTGTAATAGAGGATAAACCTCAGGAAGAGGCACTTGTCCAACATGTCAAGAGGCAGATTATTGCACTTAGCAAAAGGTAGGTATTACACTGACTAGCCAAATATAATTATGTCAGACCATCAGGAGCCAAAGCCCTCCATTACCTCATCATATTGGAATACTCGGTTCTCCACCCAAGTGTGTTGCATCATCAGATTGCATGGACCTAATGCAACTTTAACATTAACCCTTTCAGAACCATTACCTTTTATAGCCATGATCTGATTTAAGCTCTCACCTGATTGGACAGCACTGGACGGGGAGATCAAGTCTGTGTGAGTGTGTCTTGAACATTCACAGCTTCTGGCTCAGGCACAGATTGGTACCGGTAGAACAACAGTTACATGTCAGCCCAAGGCTTGTCACATTGACACTGTTCAATCTGACCCAGTGACTCAAGCTGCATCTGCCATGCTCAGCTTTCGTATCAGGGGAGCAGCGTTCTTGCTTTACTCAGCATTACATTTTATGAATCAATGTGATCATCTGGTTTCAGATGCATCCTTGTCAACTTTAGTCTGCTCCAAATTATGCATTTCTTCAACTCTTATCTTTGATTGAGCCAGTTGACACCTAATGAGCTGTTGGGTGGCACAATGGGTCACAGCGCCAAGGATCCAGGTTCAATTCCACCCTCAGGCAACTGTCTGTGTGGAATTTGCATATTCTCCTTGTATCTGTATAAGTTTCCTCCGACAGTCCAAAGACATGCAGGTTAGGTGGATTAGCCATGGGAAATGCAGGGTTACAGGGATAGAGTGGGTTGGGGTGGGATTGGTGTGGCCTCATTGAGCCAAATGCCCTGCTTCTGCAGAAATTCTCTGATTCCATTCGTGACAACCTGTTCAGATGTGCTGGCTGTCAGTCAAAAAGATATGTATGAATTTAAGAGCTGGTGGAGTGCTGTGGGTCATCTGTATCGGCATGGCATTGGTTTTTAGCATACCATTCAGCACTTGGTGCAAGTTGCTAGCTGTTGTTGGTATCCTACACTGTGTAGGGACAAAATATTCACCTGAATGGTCTGTTTCTGTGCTGTATGGCTCTGTGACCATGATTCTATGAATAATGGGGCATCAGTTTAGATTTGATACTGAAGCCAGGCTTGAACCCATAGCTTTCTGATTCATTGTGATCACTGATCCAGAGGTGAAATCTAGGCTGGAGAGGATCATTCCAGTTGAAGAACTAGCATTAATACAAGTAAACTGGACTGAATGGTCTCCTTCAGTGTCCGTTACAGCTTGAGTAACACTAAGTCAACCTGCAGTCCTCCTGGCTTAACTGTCTTGTTGTACAGTTGCACCACTTCTATTACTTCCTGATATACAGGTGTTGGAAGCAGTTCAGAGAAGGTTTGTTACACTTATACCTGGAATGGGTAGGTTGCCTTATGAGGAAAGGTAGGACAGGCTGGGCTTGCATTTGCTAGAGTTTAGAAGAGTAAGAGGCAACCTGACCGAAATGGAAACAAAAAACTGAAAGAACTGCAGATGCTGGAAATCAGAAACAAAAAAAAACAGAAATTGCTGGAAAAGTTCAGCAGGTCTGGCAGCATCTGTGGAGAGAAAGCAGAGTTAGTGTTTCAAATCGAGTAACACTTCATAGAACATAGAACATAGAACATAGAACATTACAGCGCAGTACAGGCCCTTCGGCCCTCGATGTTGCGCCGACCTGTGAAACCAATCTGAAGCCCATCTAACCTAAACTATTCCATTATCATCCATATGTTTATCCAATGACCATTTAAATGCCCTTAAAGTGGGCAAGTCTACCAATTTTGCTGGCAGGGCATTCCACGCCCTTACTACTCTCTGAGTAAAGAACCTGCCTCTGACATCTGTCCTATATCTATCACCCCTCAATTTAAAGCTATGTCCCCTCGTGCTAGCCATCACCATCCCAGGAAAAAGGCTCCCACTGTCCACCCTATCTAAATCCTCTGATCATCTTGTATGTCTCTATCAAGTCACCTCTTAACCTTCTTCTCTCTAACGAAAACAGCCTCAAAACCCTCAGCCTTTCCTCATAAGACCTTCCCTCCATACCAGGCAACATCCTGGTAAATCTCCTCTGCACCCTTTCCAATGCTTCCACATCCTTCCTATAATGCGGTGACCAGAACTGTACGCAATACTCCAAGTGCGGCCGCACCAGAGTTTTGTACAGCTGCAACATGAAATGAACAGGAGTTCTGATTTCTCTCCACAGATGCTGCCAGACCCTGCTGAGCTTTTCCAGCAATTTCGGTTTTGCTTCTGAAGTGGAAACAACCCTGATGGGTCTGGATGCGGAAAGGATCTTACAGGAGTATCCAGAACTATGTGGTCACTCTTTAAAAATGAGAGACTACTCACTTAAAGAGACATGAGCAGAAATAAAATCCTCACAGAGTATGATGAGTCTTTGCAACCCTCTACCTCAAGGCATAATGGAAGCAGTGGTTTTGAACCCTTTTTAAAACAACATTAAATAGATCTTTGGAAGCAATGGTGGAAGGGTAGTGAGGGTAGATTGAAATGTGGAGTAATAAGATTGAATGGCTGAACAGGTTTAAGGGGCCAAACAGCCTACTCCTGCTTCTAACTCTTAAGTTCACATGTTCCTCCACATTTGTGTTGTATTTGCATTGCAATATCAATCCTCAGAATAAATCACTGACATTATGCAATAGAATACAAGGGTTTTTATATGCTACACACGTGGTATATACTAGATATGATGAACCTAACACCTCAGTATTAGAGCTTAATGACTCCACATAAAATTATACAGTAAACACACTTCTTTTAACTGATATGTTTTGACGACATTAAAAAAAACTTCAATTATGCTGCCTTTCATTTGCTGGCAAACATTAAGAATGTGACCCAAATCTGGCTTGGTTGCCAACACAACTGTTCATAGTTCATACCATTACTTCAGACAATTTTGATCTCCATATCAACAGCAGCGAGCTCCATTGTTGTTTTCAGTCCATGGAATCATGCAGTGCACAAAGAGGCTATTCAGCCAACCGTGTTGTGCTAGCCAATTGATCAGAACAATTTAGCAGTGTTGTAAACCTACTGCCAGAATTTGACAATTGACATTACGATCATCCTTTGCTCTTTTCAAATGTCTGCCCTTCCACAGTCTGCCAGATGTTGACACCGCTGCAAAAGAAAAAGAGGCTTGCATTTATATAGCAACCTTTCATGGTTGCAGGACATCCCAGTGCATGTTATAGCCAATCTTGTATTTTTGAATTGTAGTCACTACTGTAGTCCAAAAATCATATGGCCAATTTATTCACAGGGAACTCCTGCAAACAGTGATAGAATAATTGCCAGTTCATCTGTTTTCATAATCCTCATTGAGGGACAAATATTAGCCATAGCAAACTCATATGCACTTATTTGAAGGAAATTCTATTGTATTTTGTACATCTTCGTGACAGAGTAAACAAGTTTAACATCATGTGTGAAAATCAACACTGTAGCATTCCCTCAATACTGCATTGGAGTATTAGCTTTCATTTTTTTGTTTTCAAGTCCAGCAGCAAGACCTGAACCCACAACCTGCTGATACTGAGGTAGAGATGTTACTCATTCAGCCAATACTATACAGTCAATCATCTGTTTTAGTAGAATTTTAAAGCGTTGTTGACGAGAATTGGAGGCTTTCCCACTGCTGCAGGAATAGGCCCAGGGCCTGGTTTAATTAACAAGTCTACCTCCCACCCAGAATTGGGGGAAAGTTGTCAGATCCAGGAAAATCGGTAGTTCCAGGTGTGTGGGTAGGTTTGAGGAAAGGGTCTCTCCAAAGCAGTTATTGTGGGAAAGAAGAGGAGACAATGTCCCAAGAAGCAGGGACCTCAGTCTCACTACTTCAACAATTGAGGACTGAATTCAAATTGCCACCATGCCCGGATTATTTCATCAGTTTCCAACAGTGATATGGGTTTCACTGGCAAGGCCAGTATTCATTGCCCATCCCTAATTGCCTAGAGGGCAGTTGAGAGTCAACCACATAGCTGTGGGCCCAGAGACATGTAGACTAGACCAGGTAAGTGTGGCAGGTTCCTTCCCTAAAGGGAAGTAGTGAATCAGATGGCTTGCTTGTCCACAATGTGACACTTACTTTGGGAGTTCAGCAGAAAGTGTGAGAGGTCCCTGGCCCAAATCCTACAGAAGTGATCCATATTTAGATTTTAAGCAAGAGCTAGATATGGAATGCAGAGAAGAACCTTTCTACATAGTGAGTGGTAATGATCTAAAATCTACTGCTTTCGAAGCTGATTGAAGTGGAGGCAACCAACTTGCTCAAAAGGAGGGTAGCTAAGTGCTGTGGGAAAATACATTTGGAAGGCTATAGGGACAGAATTGGGGATTGCTGGGGTTGTAATACAGAGAGTCAACATTGACTAAAGGACTATTAAAGGACTGTAAAGAAGGACTAACTTGGCTCCAGGCCTGTTCTTTTATTATCTATCAAAGATTAATTTCAGGGTTGGGGCAGAAACAGTTGACATATCAGTTGGTGCTAACAAGAACTGTCACTGTGAAATGCAGCTTTATATGGAGCAGTGGGTGGTAGTGTAACATTAGCTGTAGATGAGTGGTGAGCGCTTTCAATTCTGAATCCTAGGGTTATAGGTTCAAGAAGACCCCCATCAGAAACAGACATATGAAATTTTAATAGAAACCTGCCCAATTGGTATGGTCCAAATCCTTTGCTTCTCACCTTCCTACAGCTTTGAATATTTCAATTCTTTACAATTTGTGTCATCATTGATGATGTTATCCAGCCTTGAAATCCTTACTTTCATTCAGTATCCCATGAGAGAGAAGTGTAGGCTTCATTCAAACTGTTGGAGGCAATTTGCTGGAATCTCTCTTGGGACCCGTTGTAAGAGACAAGAGATCTCAGGTACCTCTCTGAACCAGAACTAGGAGAGAATTGGATGACCTACAAGTTGACAAGTAATAAGCAGCACTTTGATTTTGTTTCCGAATCAGTATCCTTTCCGTTTGTCAATTAAGTAAGAATGGTGGATCTATTCCCAGTTCATTGTCTATGCCTTCATCATACAGCAGCCAATATAATCACCTGCCACACACAGTCAGCAATACAGACATCAGCAAAGTCATGTTGAGCACAGAGCAGAATAATTGATTGTGTGTACCTTACCGAAGCTAATGCCAAACCCTTTTGTTGTTACATTTAATGCCAATACTGGAAGGTACGACGCTGAAAACAATCATCTATCCAGCTACACATGATGATAGTTCAAATCATTTTGAAAGCAAGTCTTAAACTTGATTTAGAAGCATCACTTCGCCTTTTAAACTAATCTTCCTCCACCCCAGGGCACTGAGATGATCTTTGCACTTGTATCACCTTCGAGATAAAATAATCAGATTCTTCACAGATTGGATTTGAAGTGTCTCAATTCACTCGTAACAGCAAATTGTTACAGCACAGAAAGAGGCCATTCAGACTACTGAGTCAGTGCTAATTTTCTGCAAGAGATAGTAGGAACTGCAGATGCTGGAGAATCCGAGACAACAAGGTGCAGGGCTGGATGAACACAGCAGGCCAAGCAGCATCATAGGGCC
>NW_025970429.1:0-12206 GCF_021869965.1 Rhincodon typus | reverse complement strand
ACACAGCAGGCCAAGCAGCATCAGAGGAGCAGGAAAGCTGACATTTCAGGTCTAGACCCTTCTTCAGAAAAAGGGTTCAGAAAAATCCTTTTCTGAAGAAGGAGCTTTCTTGCTCCTCTGATGCTGCTTGGCCTGCTGTGTTCATCCAGCTCTACACCTTGTTATCTCAGATTCTCCAGCATCGGCAGTTCCTACTATCTCATCCCTATTCTCTCAAGTTCAAGGGACACAGGAGTGAACAAATCCAGTCAGGAATTAGTTTACCCATTCACTACCAGAGATTTTACCCCAATCTGCTTGAGGGTCAGATTTGTAAAACTCTAAGCAAGGTTGACCATATTGCTGACTGAAACACTGCTCTACCCAGTAACAGAATCTTGTAGAATGACTGCATTTCTACTTTTTGTTATTCTGTCTTTTCCGCTTCCTGTGACTGTTGGTGCTCTATGGTCTTTAGTCCTTCCAAGCCATTGAATTAAGAGATTTCACAGCTCAGAAAGAGGCCCTTCAGCCCATCATGCTATCACTGCAGCAATCTCCATTGCTGTTTGAGAGTGACACACACACACACATGGCAGAGACTCCCATAATTCCAGCATCTTCCTACTCTTCCAGGTACACCTCATTCTTAAATACAGGTATTTCTGCTATAATGCGTGTGTCGTTAATGCAAATGGGCTGTAACGTGATTGATGAATAGTAGACACTGTTTGGGTGACACAAACTTTCTGCTGTATAGGTATAGCAATTTTCTATAGCAATTTCCCTGTAACGTGGTTTTCTACGGCAATTTTCTATAGCGTGATTTTCTACAGCACAAGACAACACAAGAACAATAACTGTTTCATATAGGAGAACTAACTGTACTCCTAACTCAGTCATTGTACATTAGGCTGAATGTAGACTCCAGCTTTCACTCCAGATAGCAGACCAGGGTGCCATTACACCTCTTTCAATGAGCTTCAGGTGACAGGTATAAACTGTTAAAATCCTTAAACCATCATACATCAGGCAGCCACAATGCAGTTACTGTAGTTCTGAACTTACATGTCAGCCATCAGAACAAAGGTGTCACCTCTCAGCTGTCACCCTCCAATTATCACAACTCCAATTCTGTTAACACAGCAAGAAATCAAGTGTCTCACCAGAAACATGACAAATGATGTGGAACATTCTGAACGTGAGCAATGAAATGTTATGAATGACACATTCAGAATTGTCGAGGTAGATAAACTTTTGAACTGCTGTTGTGCGTGGTAGACAGGGTGGGAAGTCAGCATGTCAGCTGATGTTTGCTCTCTGAAGTGTCATAACTGAAATATCACACAAAGTGTGAAATATAATGGTTCATGTGAGTAGTTAGGCTCCTCACATCAGATAAATAAAGGGCAGGACCTTTCATATGATACCTGATATTACCTGGTGTGTAAGGACTGAAGTGTGAACAACACATTTCAAGGAGTTGAGACATAATTTTATCACCGATTGCACACTGCAGATAGGATAACAAATCTCTTGCCATGAAAGGAGAGATAAATGTCAGCAGTTGCAGGTTGGAACAGCAAATCAGGCCAGGGCCTATAAAGTGAATGGTAGGGCCCTGGGAAGTATTCTTGAACAAAGAGACCTTGGAGTGCAGGTTCATATTTCCTTGAAAGTGAAGTTTCAGGTAGACAAGGTAGAGATGAAGGCATTTGGTACGCTTGCCTTTATTGGACAGTGCATTGAGTACAAGAGTTAGGAGGTCATCTTGCAACTGTACAGGACATTGGTTAGGTCACTTCTGCAATGCTGTGTTCAATTCTGGTCTTCCTGCAATAGGAAAGATGTTGTGAAGCTTGAAAGTGTTCAGAAAAGATTTACAAAGATGTTGCCAGGGTTGGAGGGTTTGAGCTACAAGAAGAGGCTGAATAGACTGGGGCTATTTTCCCTGGAGTGTCGGAAACTGAGGGGTGACCTTATAGAGGTTATAAAATCATGAGGGGCATGGATAGGGTGAGTTTGGTGAAAATCTTTATCCCAGGGTAGGGGAGTCCAAAACTAAGAGGGCCTAAGTTTAACATGAAAGGGGAAACACTTAGAAAGGGCCTGAGGGGCAACTTTTTCACACAGAGGGTGGTGCGTGTATACCAGAGGAAGTGGTGGAGGTTGGTACAATTACAACATTTAAAAGGTATCTGGATGGGTACATGAATTGGAGGAGATTAGAGGGATATGGGCCAAATGCTGGCAAATGGGACTAGATTAATGTGGGCTATCTGCTTAGCATGGGCGAGTTGGTCCGAAGTGTCTGTTTCCATGCTGTACAGCTCAATGACTCTATATTTCCGTGACAGAGAGTGAGACGAAGGACAGCTACAGCATCCGGGATCAAAATTGTCCTTTCATCCTGCCTACATGTGTACTTGAGCAGGCAGTGCCAATATCTGATGACACAATGTTATAACTAACCTTGCAGTTATTTAATTTGGATCAAAAATCATCCCTTCATGACTGTCTACAGCCGCAATGATGAATATGAGAGACAAGAGCCACAGACTCTAGTATGGCCTGGCAGAGGTGACACTTCCCCATCAGCTAGGCTGACAGGATGTGGCAGTCCTCCAGGAGTTCCATTAGGAATGAGCTCTTACTGACAAACAGACACTCTAGTGATGTATCTCCATCATGTGCCAGGTCCGAACAACAGAAGGATTGATCCACTGACCATTAACTCTTCCGACGCATTAGAACTGAAGACTGAAGAACTGAAGCTCTGGAACTTGCTGCATAGCTATAACGCTGGCATTTACCCTGCGGTGGGGAAAATGGCACAGGAATTTCCTGGCCCCGCAGTAAAGCAGGACAAATCCAATCCGGCCAGTTACCATGCCATCAGTCTACTCTCGGTCAGCAACAAAGTGACAAAAGAATGGCCTCTTCACTGACACCCAGTTTGGGTTCTGCCAGGACCTCACTCAGTTCCTGACCTCATTACAGCCTGGGTCCAAACATGGACAAAGGAGCTAAATTCCAGAGGTGAGGTGAGAGTGATAGCCCTTGACATAAACATAAGAACTAGGAGCAGGAGTAGGCCATCTGGCCCCTCGAGCCTGCTCTACTATTCAATAAGATCATGGCTGATCTTTTCATGGACTCAGCTCCACCTACCTGCCCGCACATTATAACCTTTAATCCCTTTACTGTTCAAAAGTCTTTCGATCTTTGCCTTAAACATTCAACCAGTTAGGCTCAACTGCTTCGCTGGGCAGGGAGTTCCACAGATTCCCAAACCTTTGGGTGAAGAAATTCCTCCTCAGCTCAGTCCCAAATCAGGGAATAATTTGAAGTGTTGTTTTGCTGGGTTTATATGACTTTTCTAACTGTATTTAGCTATACCTCAATGAATGATCACCACATTAAATCATAATTTACTGTTGAACATTAAAGTAGAGGGACCATTCATGACCTACATAGGCTTGTCCCAGCCCGGGACAGTTAGTGTGACAGACCTGCCTCCTCGCTCTGCTGTTACTTTTGGAAGTGTTATTACACACAACTGTTTCTCCCCATCATCAAATCGCTGCGGACTTTTTATTTCACCATCTATTAACCCATTTCCCCAGTTACAGCTGCATGGTGGTTTAGCACTGCTGACTCATGGCGCCAGGGACACAGGCCTGACCCCATCCGTGTGGACCCTGTACACTCTCCCCCTTGCGACCGCGTGAGCCCCTTCCAGGGGCTCTGCCTCAATACCCCCGCCCCCCCCGCCCCCCCCACAACGGGGATGGGTTAAAAATGCTGACCCAAGCAGCAACATCCACATCCCATGAATGAATACATTCTTAAAAATGGTCAAGTGGTATTATTGCTGGACTGTTAATCCAGAGACCCAGATAACATTCTGGGGACCTGGGTTCAAATCCCAGCACAGCTGATGGTGGAATTTGAATTCAATAAATATCTGGAATTAAGAATCTAGTGATGACCATGAATCCATTATCGATTGTCGGAAAAACCCATCTGGTTCACCAATGTCCTTTAGGGAAGAAAACTGCCATCCTTACCTGGTCTGGACCTACATGTGACTCCAGACCCACAGCAATGTGGTTGACTCTTAACTGCCCTCTTGGCAATTAGGGATGGGCAATAAATGCTTCCTGGCCAGCGACGCCCCTCATCCCGTGAATGAATAAAAAAAGAAAAAACAACGAATTTGCTGAAGGGTTATTGGACAGAGCTGACACAGGCATACTGGGCTAAGTGGCCTTTTTAAGGCTTGCAAGGCCTTATGGTGGGTCTTGGATGACCAGGAACACTGGGACCTGATGAGCAAAACTCTTCCTCTATGCAAAAAACAGGAGGATTATCTGAGCTGAGTAGTGAGGGACTGAGACACTCCCATTGGAGCGTTTTTGAATCATGAAATTAACCTGCAGCTCCTGGGTTACTGTGAAATTTGCCACAGCACCCTTCAGATGTAGAGACTTCCCTGCTGTACACCCCTACAACAACAGATCATTTATCTCAGTGTTCCCATGGGATCTTGCTGTGCATAAACTGGTTGCTCCATTCCCCCACATTATAACTTCATTGCGGAGTGTCTTGAGGTATCCCGAGTGCGAGAAACCCTCCTCCAAAGGGATTGAACTCAGTTGTCATCCTGATCTCATCTCCTGTTTAATTAATAAAACTATGACTAATGTAATTGTCTTTTAATTCATTCATAGGACGCGGGCACTTTCATTAGGCCAGCGTTTATTGCCCTCCCCTAACTGCCCAGTTAAGAGTCAACCACATTGCTGTGGGTTTGGATTTACATGTAGGCCAGACCAGGTAAGGTGGCAACAAATACAGAAGTTGCTGGAAAAGCTCAGCAGGTCTGGCAGCATCTGTGAAGGGAAAAAACAGAGTTAACGTTTTGGGTCCGGTGGCCCTTCCTCAGAATGGTAAGGTGGCATTTTGCTTTCCCAAAGGATGGTAGTCAACCAGATGGGGTTTTCCCTGACATTTGACAATGGTTGCTAGATTTTATTCTAAAAGGAATTTAAATTCCAGCATTGGCCATGGTGGGATTTGAGCCCCAGCCCCCAGAAGATCAGCTGAGTCTCTGGTTTAACAACCCAGCAATAATTCCACTAGGCTACAGCCTTCCCTGATTGCCTTTATTGATAAAACAGGCAGGGGCCTTGACTGAAGTAACAAGGTGTAGAGCTGGATGAACACAGCAGGCCAAGCAGCATCAGAGGAGCAGGAAGGCTGACGTTTCGGGCCGAGAAGCTTCTTCAGAAATGACTGGGAAGGCTGAGGCTTCCGTCTTGACTAAGGCCTGGAGACACTTGTTTCCACGGCGTTACAGAGTCGCCTGTCTATTGTGACTAGGCCATGGTCTTGTTGAGTCAGACATTTTGTTCGGTTTGGAGATTTTGGGACCAGTGAACTGTCGGTGAGGTGACTGAAGGCTCTGTAGAAATCTAACAGAGTGCGCCTGATCAGTGACTGGTTACCACAGCAACAAGACAGAACAGAGAAAAAGAATCTAACTACGTCAGAGAGAGAGAGAGAGAGAGAAAAAATCAGATTTCAGGGCCAGGCTAATTGCCTGACAATCACAGTGCAATGCAAACAAATGGAAATTATTGTATCTGCAGACAGATCATTTAGTTTGACCTGCGCCGCCCTCTGTAAAAAGCACTTAAACTAATTTAATAATCAGAAGGTGAATTGTTGTGACACAGCAGTGTCATTAGCTACCTGACCCCTCTCATGGGCTTCACCAATGATGGAAACTGGGCACCAAGGAAAAAGAGGAACATTCGTTTTGATAGCACCTCTCAGGATTCAGGACACCCCGAACCACTTTACGGCCAATCAAGCGTTTCTTAAAAATGTTTTGGCTCATGGCAAGAGATGGATCCAGGAAGGAGAGAGAGGTGTTGGAGATGGTCCAGGTGAACTTAAGGTTGGGGTGGAAGGTGTTGGTGAAGTGGATGAACTGTTCGAGCTCCTCGTGGGAGCATGAGGCATCAATGTAACGGAGAAAGAGGTGGGGTTTAGGGCCGGTGTAGCTACGGAAGAGGGATTGTTCCACGTAACCTACGAAGAGGTCAGGAAGGAGAGAGAGGTATTGGAGATAGTCCAGGTGAACAGGAAGGACAGAGAGGTATTGGCAACCACCTAGAAACCGATATCCATTTCAAGCCCACCGACTCCCACAGGTACCTAGAAGACACCTCCTCCCACCCACCTTCCTGCAAAAATGCCATCCCCTATTCCCAATTTCTTCACCTGCACCGCATCTGCTCCCAAGATGAGGCATTCCACTCCCGTACATCTCAGTTGTCCTCATTTTTCAAGGGCCGCAACTCCCCCCCTCAGTGGTCGAGAACGCCCTCGACCGTGTCTCCCGCATTTCCCGCAACTCATCCCTCACACCCCGTCCCCGCAATAACAACCAAAACAGAATACCCCTCGTCCTCACGTACCACCCCACCAACCTCCGGATCCAACGCATCATCCTCCGACACTTCCGCCATCTGCAAACCGACCCAACCACCAAAGACATTTTTCCCTCCCCACCCTTATCTGCTTTCCGGAGGCACCATTCTCTCCGTGACTCCCTTGTCCACTCCACACTCCCCTCCAGCTCCACCACACCCGGCACTTTTCCCTGCAACTGCAGGAAGTGCTACACCTCCCCCTACACCTCCCCCCCCCCCCCCCATCCCAGGCCCCAAGACTTTCCACATCAAGCAGATGTTCACCTGCACATCTGCTAAAGTGGTATACTGCATCCGCTGTACTCATTGTGGCCTCCTCTACATCGGGGAAACCAAGCGGAGGCTTGGGGACCGCTTTGCAGAACACCGACGCTCGGTTTGCACTAAACAACTGCACCTCCCAGTCGCGAAGCATTTCAACACCCTATCCCATTCCTCAGACAACATGTCCATCCTGGGCCTCCTGCAGTGCCACAACGATGCTACCCGAAGGTTGCAGGAACAGCAACTCATATTCCGCTTGGGAACCCTGCAGCCCAATGGTATCAATGTGGACTTCACAAGCTTCAAAATCTCCCCTCCCTCTACCGCATCCCAGAACCAGTCCAGCTCGTCCCCGCCTCCCTAACCTGTTCTTCCTCCCACCTATCCCCTCCTCCCACCTCAAGCCACACCCCCATTTCCTACCTACTAACCTCATCCCGCCCCCTTGACCTGTCCGTCCTCCCTGGACTGACCTATCCCCTCCCTACCTCCCCACCTACACTCACCTTTACTGGCTCCACCCCAGCCTCTTTGACCTGTCTGTCTCCTCTCCACCTATCTTCTCCTCTATCCATCTTCTATCCACTTCCCCCTCTCTCCCTATTTATTTCAGAATCCCCTTCCTCTCCCCCATTTCTGAAGAAGGGTCTAGGCCCGAAACGTCAGCCTTCCTGCTTCTCTGATGTTGCTTGGCCTGCTGTGTTCATCCAGCTCTACACCTTGTTACCAAGGATTGTATACTTCCTTCCCTACAGCGGCACGGTGGCTCAGTGGTTAGCACTGCTGCCTCACAGTGCTAGGGATCTGAGTATGATTCCACCCTCAGGTGACTGTCTGTGCGGAGTTTGCACATTCTCCCCGTGTCTGTGTGGGTTTCCTTCGGGTTTCCTCCCACAGTCCAAAGATGGGCAGGCTAGGGGTGGATTGGCCATGCTGAATTGCCAATAGTATGCAGGATGGGAAATGTAGGATTATCGGGATAAAACAGGGGGTTGGTTCTGGGTGGGATGCTCTGCAGAGGGTCAGTGTGGACTAAATGGGCTGACTGACCTGTTTCCACACAGTAGGAATTCCATCCTTACAAAGGACATTGGTGAGATAGATTGGGGTTTTTCGCAACAATCACAGCCAACAGTACACACAGCAAGATCCAACAAGTGGTAATGGGTATATGACTGTTTCAGTGACATTAGGATAACTGCTTCCAATGCCTTTCAGGTGAAGTTGGCATTGTGGGGGATGGGCTGCTTTATTTCACCCTCCAATTCTATTTTGATTTGATCCCTATTCTCGCCCTCAATTCTTCCTTTCACAGAGGCATTGCCCCTACCAGGCTATCCCTGGCCACATGGGTTTTTTTCTCTGTTGATGGAATATTGAATAAAACTGTTTACACAACTGGTATTTTCACTGAGTCCTGCATTTACATACACACACGCTCATGCACGCACGCACACGCACACACACACACGCATGCACACACACACACACACACACACACACACACACACACACACACACACAAAACACAGGTACTGTGGGTAAAAATAAACGCTACTGCTTTTCAACAAACTGAGGAGGCATGTTGGCATCTTATCCAAAAGATGGCGCTACCAACAGCTCAGTGCTCCCTCAGTACTGCCCCCGGTGGCTGGGAGGAAAGGGAGAACAAGTGCAACCTACTCATGACCGGGTCAGATCAATCAATAGGAAGATCCATCAATAAGTAGGGGAGGGAGATGATGCTGCAGTTGGAGGGTTGGGGGTGACTTGGGACCAAGATGGAGTCCTTGGGGTAAGTCCCTGAATTTCTCATTAGCATGGCATGGTGGCTCTTTAATTTGGAACAGAACAATTAGACCCATGAGTACACAAGACAGCGTTTTTACAAAACTGTATGAACAAACAGGGTCAGAACTCCTGAGGAAGTGTCACCGGACCCGAAACGTTAAATCTGTTTTCTCCTTCACAGATGCTGCCAGACCTGCTGAGCTTTTCCAGCAACTTTGTTCCTGCAATCCTTACATGGCCTGGAACTACGAGTGATTCCAGACCCACAGCAATGTGGCTGACTCTTAACTGCCTTCTGGGAAATTAGAAATGGGCAATAAATGCTGGCTTAGCCAGAGACGCCCTCATCCTGTGAATGAAGTAAAAATAACATCCAGGACAAAGCAGCCCGCTTGATCAGCACCACATCCACTCCCTCCACCACTGACGCTCAGTAGCAGCAGTGTGTACTATCTACAAGATGCACGGCAGAAATTCACCGAAGATCCTGACACAGCGCCTTCCAAATCCGTGACCACTTCCATCGAGAAGGACAAGGGCAGCAGATACATGGGAACACCACTCCCTGCAAGTTCCCCTCCAAGCCGCTCACTGACTTGGACATATATCACCATTTCTCCATTGTCACTGGATCAAAATCCTGGAATTCCCTCCCTAAGGGCATTATGAGTCAACCTACACCACATTGGCTGCAGTGGTTCAAGAAGGCAGCTCATCCCCACCTTCTCAAGGGGCAACTAGGGATGGGGAATAAATGATGGCCCAGCCGGAGATACCAAAAAAAAACTGAGATTCTTTTTGAAAAGAATTCAAGGGTGACCTGATTGAGCTCTTTAAGATTAGGAAGTGATTTGACAAAAATGATTCTAACTTATTTGTGAGGTGAGAAGCAGGATCACAAAGATAAGGCAGTCTGCAAACAAAAGTCTAATTGTGAATTCAGGAGAAAAGCCAATGAGTTTTTTTTTTCCTTTAATGGGATGTGGCCATTACTGGCAAAGCCAGCACTTCTTTTGTTACCCATCTCTAACTGTCCCTTGAACTGAGTGTTGTGCTTAGCCATTTCAGAGGGTGGTTGAGAGCCAGCCATATTGCTGTGGGTCTGGAGTCACATGCAGGCCAGACCAGGTAAGAATGGCAGTTTTCCCTCCCTAAAGGATGTTAGTGAATCGGCTGAGATTTTCTAGCACGAGATGATAGTTTTCAATCCCACATTTCGCGCATGGAATTTAAATTCCCCAGTAACCCTGGTGGAATTTCACCCAGTGTCCCCAAATCATTAGCCTGAACCTTTGGATTATTAGCGAGCGGTATAGATGTATGTCAAGAGATGGTTATAGATATTTTCTAATCAACCTGTTCAAAGAAGTTATGACATACCTCTAAAGAAAGTGGGACATTATCTTTTGGGTCTGAGGGAGGGGCACTATCACTTCACCATACAGGCCCTAGGACAAGTGATATAAGCAGATGAGGGAGAAAGGAAATGAAGGATGTGCTGATGGGGTGAGGTGAGGTCTGGTGGAAGGGCTATCTGCAGCATAAACATTGGCACAGGTTTGATGGAAATAAGGAGTTTCCACCGTCCTTGGGTTCAAAGAGCAGTAACAAGGAAGAAAAAGTTCTAGAGTGTGAAATTTGTGTCACCAATATAAGGAATTGTTATAGCAATACAAGTGTTGATCAGCAGAAACCAGCCTGACGGGAAGTTCAAATTGAGTTCTCGGTCAGTTACAAGAGTGGATGGTACATCGTTCCCCTTTCTCTCAAAGACCAGACTCTCTTGATTAAAGATATATTGCAAAAATTGATTGTCCTCATATTAAGGTCATATCCTTCCCTTCCAAACTGCCTTTTCCTCCAAACAATGACATTGTACCAGGTTATAGTGCGGAAACAAAAGGATTGTGTGGGAGGCTGTTTGTGTGGAACATAAACATCAGCATTGACCTGCTGGACCGAATGGCCAGTCTCCCCGGATAATGGGGGTAGGGTGTAAATCAGTGGGATGGGAACTTTCCTGGTCACTATGACATCAATAGTCACCCAAAGCTACCAAGAATTTCAATTGGTTTGGGAACACAGTGTCCAGTAACCCAGGAGCCTTACAGAATACCCAGGAGACACGAGTTCAAATCCTACCACAGGGCTTTATCAAGTCGAATTCAGTTACTTAAATAACTCTGGAAAGATCTAGTATCAGTAATGATGACCTCCAAGGCCTCACAGGGAGAAACTCTCTTGACCTTACCCAGCCTGGCCCACGGGTGGCTTTATAAACACAGCCATGTTGTTGACTTTTAATTATCTTTGAAGTGGCTTAGCAATCCCCTCAATTGTCTCCACCACCCTTTTCAAGGGCAATTAGGGACAGACAACAAAATCTGACCGTGCCAGTGACACTAATGTCTCGCAGTTGAGGAAACTTCCTACCACAAATCATTTGTGGATTCAGGGATCTTCCTGAATTGATCAGGGAACCACATTAGTAGGAGTGATGGGAATTCTGTTCAGTGACGGCAACTCACTTCCACTTTCCCTTCCTCTGTCCACTAGCCCCACCCTACCCCCTTCCCCAGTCCCCATCCCCTCTCCCGAACGCCACATCTGTCCCCTTCCTCTCCTGAAACTCACTCCCCTCCCTTTTACCCTCTCCCTAACTCCACTCCCTTCTCCTTCCCCTCTCTCTAACACCACTCTCCTCCCCCTTCCCCTAAACCCACTCCTTCTTTTACCCCCTCTCTCTAGCCCTACACCCCTTCCCCCTTCATCCCTCTCTAACCCACACCCTCCCTTTCCCCTCTCCCCTTCCCCATAATCCCACACCCTCCCTTTCCCCTCTCCCTCACCCCACTCCCCTTCCCGGTAATCCCACACCCTCCCTTTCCCCTCTCCTTAACCCCACTCCCCTTCCCCATTTTCCCACTCCCCTTCCCTTTCCCCTCTCCCTAGCACCATTCCCCTTCCACTCTCCCTAACCCCAATCCCCTTCCCCATAATCCCACTCCCCTTCCCTTTCCCTCTCCCTAACCCCACTCCACTTCCTGGTAATCCCACTCCCCTTCCCTTTCCCCTCTTCCTCACCCCACTCCCCTTCCCCGTAATCCCACTCCCCTCTCCCTAACCCCATTCCCCTCCTTTCCCCTCTCCCTAACACCATTCCCCTTCCCCTGTCCCTAACCCCACTCCCGTCTCCTTCTCTACCTAACCCCACACCCCACTTCCCCTCTGAATACCCCCTCCCGTAACTTCCTCACCTCAACCCCACTCCCCTGCCCCTCTCCTCTCTCCACTCCACCACGGACCCTCCCCCACCCCAACACAATCATTTCAGGCATGAGATGCTGGATCATCTCTCCCAGTGAGATTGCCCCCAGCCAATGAAAGTTGCGCTTCACTTCAGATATAGAGAAAGCAGGAACTGCAGATGCTGGAGAATCCGAGACAACAAGGTGCAGAGCTGGATGAACACAGCAGGCCAAGCAGCATCATAGGAGCAGGAAAGCTGACGTTTCGGGCCTAGACCCTTCATCAGAAATGGGGGAGGGGAAGGGGGTTCTGAAATAAATAGGGAGAGAGGGGGAGGCGGATAGAAGATGGATAGAGGAGAAGATAGGTGGAGGGGAGGAGAGCCAGTCCCTGCCTCTTCGACCTGTCTGTCTCCTCTCC
>NW_025970428.1:0-12209 GCF_021869965.1 Rhincodon typus | reverse complement strand
CTCCGCTTGGTTTCCCCGATGTAGAGGAAGCCACACCGGGTACAGCGGATGCAGTATACCACATTGGCAGATGTGCAGGTGAACATCTGCTTGATGTGGAAAGTCTTCTTGGGGCCTGGGATGGGGGTGAGGGAGGAGGTATGGGGGCAGGTGTAGCACTTCCTGCGGTTGCAGGGAAAAGTGCCGGGTGTGGTGGAGCTGGAGGGGAGTGTGGAGCGGACAAGGGAGTCACGGAGAGAGTTGTCCCTCCGGAAAGCAGATAAGGGTGGGGAGGGAAAGATGTCTTTGGTGGTGGGGTCGGATTGCAGATGGCGGAAGTGTCGGAGGATGATGCGTTGGATCCGGAGGTTGGTGGGGTGGTACGTGAGGACGAGGGGGATTCTTTTTTGGTTTTTATTGCGTGGACGGGGTGTGAGGGATGAGGTGCGGGAGATGTGGGAGACACGGTTGAGGGCGTTCTCGACCACCGAGGAGGGGAAGTTACGGTCCTTGAAAAACGAGGACAACTGAGATGTACGGGAGTGGAATGCCTCATCCTGGGAGCAGATGCGGCGGAGGCGAAGGAATTGGGAATAGGGGATAGCATTTTTGCAGGAAGGTGGGTGGGAGGAGGAGTATTCTAGGTAGCTGTGGGAGTCGGTGGGCTTGAAATGAATATCGGTTTCTAGGTGGTTGCCCGATATGGAGACAGAGAGGTCCAGGAAGGGGAGAGAGGTGTTAGAGATGGTCCAGGTAAACTTAAGGTAGGAAGTTTGTTGTTAATAGCAGACATTAGCATTGTCATTATCACTGCATAGTCAGCTCCCTCAAAGGATCAGCCACGCTGCAGAAATGTAGCCACCTGAAGCAGATCTTTCAGGGGTAAACCATGACCAAGATCAAGGGGCTTCTTTATTTCAGCTGGCAGCTAAACTGTAACTCCTGCAACACAGCTTTCACAAATTAGGTGAGGTCAGCATTCCATCAAGTGTTAATTCCTCCAGACAGACTCATCTTTCTAAAGCTATGTTGTGCAGTCTGTAGTAAACTATTACAATCCAGGAAACTTGGCAGCTTACACTGTAGGACATCCTCTGAGCTGCCTAGAGGCACTAAGAATACCACATGAGAAAGTGAGTGCTGTTTTTAATAATGAACCTGATGGCAACATGATGCTTGTCGAATCTCTTCTCAGTCAATGCAGTTGAATGTTACATGTGTGTCATGAGCCAGAGCAGCAGTGGGCAACTCCTTCCCCAAGGAGTCAGTCCTTTAGTTGCTGGCAGTCTTTAAACAGCTAAAATGAAGAATTGGCATTGAATATAGGCATGCTGAGAACCTGGATATTTGCCATTCACTTGCAGGATGTAACAATGATTATAGACCAGCTGCCCAATGATTGAAGAAACACTTTTTAAATTCCTCCAGGACAACACTATTATTAGAGAAGGTGCAGGTAATGCCATATGGTTTCAATCATCCTGGCTACTTCAGCATATCCAACTAAAGAAAACTTAGCTTGTGGTGTTGTAGGCTCTAAGGGGAACTTGATATTCCTGAGCTGCTGTGTTCAAGGTATCAATGACTTACTCTGTATACCGATGCTCATGGGAGCCAACAATATTTGAACATCTCCAGTGTTGCTGGAAGATCCCAGAGGAAAAGGAGTTGACTGCAGTGACAACTTTGACAACTTGCTCTGGGAAGTTTGCGTGAGAGTTTCCTGCCAACTGTTCGCGTCATTCTTGTGCCATCTCAGCCATGAACCATAAGCAGCTGAGGTATTGCTGCTCAGTCAGATTTGAGGAGGTCTATTGTGACTCAAGGCTATGTCCAATAGAGGAAGAGCAAGTCAATACCCTCCTCTTGTGATGATGTCTGACATTGCTGGCATTCTAAATTATCTGCCTTGCTTCCTCAATGACCAAATGTAAAAGCGGAGTTCCCATTGCCAAAAGACACATGCTGCTGAAATCAGATGAAGACAATATGTACTGATGCACAAAAACTATCTTGTGAGATCTTTTCAAGTTGCAGCCCTTATCTTCAAGTGGATCCCTGAATAAAGGTTGCCTCCAAAGAGAGCTTCGTGCAGGTGTGACCAACCTCTGAGCTGTGAAACAAAAAAAGACTGGCTGATGATGTAATTTGACTCCTACTTTAATATCATTGAAACAGGAGAATCTGTTTTAGGCAAAACAAATTGCACCTTCAGGTTGGTATGGTTCATTAGGGCTGTGGCACAATTGGGGCAAAGATTCAGTGTAAAACCATCTACTGTTCCTCTGATTTGCATGTATGAAATTCATCCACGTTTTTGCCTTTCCCCAGAGAAAAATCCTTCCTAAAATGTCTCCGTTTTTCCTCTATATGATGATCACAGTCAATCAAAATGTAATATTTTCAAGTTATTCTGTTTCCCTGTGTTCTCTTGAACATTCTAGATATAGCGCAGCATAATGTCTTACTTGATGTGATCTGTAACTTATATTGCCTTCTCAGCAAGAAATAGCAATATTTAAGTGCAACTTGGGTCCATAGTCTGGACTATTATAAGCAGCTGCTTATAATTTATGACATGCTCCTTGGCATTTTACCATCTCTTACAGATTCTTAATCAGCAAGCATCTGCTTTCCATTTTAATGTTAAAAAGAAAAAGAGCACTCTGTGATTGCTGATGAAATGCCTTTTTCAAACTCAGTCATGTACTCCATAGGCTTTAATTACATTTTAATACTATTGGTCAGTAAATATTCATACAGTAAAAGCTCTTATTTTGTAGCTATCTATGTGGGTAGTACTTTGCAGCCCACCTTGTTTGTGGAGTTCAGCTCAGCAGTGAAAAGTTATGACAGAGCATGGGTGTCATTTACATAGCAATAGGATTCATTCAGCCAGATGCACACAAGGTTACTTATTCCTTATTTAATTTCCATTTTTTTTCTATTTTTACTTTGAGTGCTTTAGTTTTGCATTTCTACCTCAGAAAATCCAAGTGAATATGAACTTGTCAGCTCCCACAGAACCTCCCTGGATGATATTATGATTTACAGACCATAAAGATCCAGGTTTAATTCGTTGTTTGTACTAAATCTCAGCTGTCGCACAGGGAGGGTATCACAATTAACCCAAGTATCGTCTCATCCTCTTCTGGCATTAATCCTTTTCATCAATCTGGATTGCTTTCCATTTAACTGTGTTGGATTGGAAACACATTGAGCCACTAGTATGAATCCCAGCTCAGCAAACAGGAAAAGCATCATGATGTGGAGTTCCTCAGGGGCTGGTACTACGGCCATTCCTTTTCTCATCTAATAATACCAATCAATGACTTAGATTTGGGTGTCGGGGTCACAGTTTCCATATTTACAGCTGACAAAATCTTTGGAAGTATTGTGAACTGTGAAGACAAATTAATTTATATGTGGTCCAGTATCCCAGTACTCACTGTTGTATGTTGCAGTCCCAACAAATGGTCACTTCATTCTTCTTTTTACTATTTTAAAATAAAATCAAACAAGATTAATGTAAACAGCCTGAAGAAGCATTGTAATGAAAATCAGAATTACTAAGGGAACTGCCTAAGTTTTAAACTAAATTATAATTTTGGGAAACTTCCTTTCTATACTGAGTCTAACAGCCTATCTGATTAGCAGCAGTGGAGGATAAACCACTAATGAATCTTGACACAATGAAGCATTTGTCTTAACAACAAGATGTGGTTTATTGCATGACAGCATTATGTACAATTTGCATTTACTGGGTCGACATAATTACAAAGACTTTCAGGAGCCAGAGTTGACATCTCTGTCTCCATCCTTGCGGTAGACTACCTCTTCCTCACCCAAGAATCTGCAGACATCATTCAGTTAGGTGGAGCTTGACGGAGTTTCAACTTTTAAATCTTTCAGAACTACACTACACATACCTGCATAAATGGATGTACATTACCTTCACTTAACTTGCTGATTCAGGTTTAAAAGTGCAGCATACAACTGCAACAAATTGGCGCAGCCGGAAAATCCATGTGTCCATTTAATAAAAGCAAAATATTGCAGATGTCGGAAATCTGAAATAAAGATAGAAAATGCTGCATAGATCCAGAAGGTCTGGCAGTATCTGTGGAAAGAGAAACAGAGGTTAAGGTTTTGAGTCCACAGACTCTTCTGTGGAATACATGATCCAGATGTCTGCTTGCTGTCTTATTGAGCTTAAAGTGGGAAATTATACTGCACATATGACTATAATATAGAATAGATAAAGAAAACTAGAAAGCTGATCAGGCATTGACATCAATGCATAGATTTGGGGAAAAATGGATTTCAAACATTACAAAGAAAGAAAATGTGGTTTGTATTTTATCTTGATTAATTTGTACATTAATGCGGAAGAACTACTTTCTGTAATTGAGCACTGAAAATTTCTCTTCCATTCATTGCTCTCTGAATGCAATGACTCATTGTTGTTACATAACAACAAAGGCAGAAATACCTCTTTGGAATCTCACTCTGCAAACTATTCTTAGAAATTATAACGTGACTAAAAGTATAGGCTAACAAGTTTTATTTTAACATGGTTTAACAAGAGCTAGATTGATATTTAATCTTATTGGCAAACATTAAAGTTTGTGATTTGGTAAAAATTGTTAAAGAAGGAATAAGCTTGCATTTATATAGTGCCTTTCATGATGTCCAAAAGTGCATATGACCAATGAAATGTAGTTGCTATTGTAATGTAAAAACAATTGTCTTGATTGCTCATTGACAATTTAAAACAGGCTGAATTCTGAGATGCAGGAATATTTCATTGATTCACAGGTTCATACAGTGCAGGAAAGAACCTTCGGCCCACTGACAATAACTACCAGTAAAGGTGCGCTAAACCCAAATTCCTGCACTTGTCCTATACCCTTGAATATTACGATATTTGAAGTGCTCATCCAAATATTTTTTAACAGTTGTAAGGTTGTAAGGTTTCTGGCTTCCACTATCTTCCCAGGCATAGCATTCTGGATTCCCATCAACCGCTGAGTGAAAAAGTTTTTCCCAAATCCCCTCTGATCTCTTACCCCTTACCCTAAAGCTACATCCTCACCTGACCCCTCAGCCAAGGGAAACAACTGCTCTCTTTTCACCCTGTCTGTACCCCTCATAATCTTATACATCTCAATCATGTCTGCCATCAGTCTTCTCTGCTCTGAAGAAAACAAGCCAAGCCAATCTAGTCTATCCTTATAGCTCAATTTCTCCATCCCAGGCAACGTCCTGATGAATCTCTTTTGTGTCCCCTCTCGTGCTATCACATCCTTTCTGTAGTGAGGTGACCAGAACTGCATGCCATATTCCAGCTGTGGCCTGTGGCTCTGTACATTACATTCCTTCAATGTAATCCTTGTCTTCTGCAAGAGAAGTGAAAAATGTTTACTTAGCTCTGAAGATAAAAATTATATCGAAGAAAGTTTGTACACTCCGGGACCAGTTTTAGTAAGTGACACAAGGCTATCTTTTTGTCTTTTTGTGCTCTTTGCTTTTCTCTGCATTTACACATAAATCACTCTAAACAGCATAGACAGCATTTGTTAACAGTAATTAACATTACTTTAAGTCATTCCATTCCATTTTACAGAAAAAAGGTGCAAATTTAGCTGATAAATGTGAAATGTGTCAATTATAGTTTGAAATAGATTTATCCAATTTACTGAACTTCAGAGATAATTCTGGTTGTTTTACTTCTCCACACAAATTAATTTAGATGCTGACAGAACTGAGAAGGGGAAGGTAATTGGGTGTGTTAGTTACAAAAACAGAAATTGCTGGAAAAGCTCAGCGGGTCTGGCAGCATCTGTGAAGAGAAAATCAGAGTTAACGTTTCGGGTCCGGTGACCCTTCCTCAGAACTGAATATGTTAGTTACATGGTTGCAGAATGTAAAACACCGGGTCAAGCTTAAGCAATTGCAGTTGCAATTTTTAATATAGTAACATTGTCAGAAGTGGGACATTGAGTAATGTCCACTCAACGTCAAGCTCTACAATTCCTACCAATCTTTTTGTAGATAAATGTTCTTTATTCAAAATATATACTTCTGAAAGGGTTAATGTTGATGTTACTTTGGTCCCAACCATTCTACTCCCACAGTCTGTGGGAGGAAACATAGTTCTAATTCAGCTTTCGGAGAGAATAGATGTACCTGTACCAGCTCCCTAAAGTCCTACTTATTATGCCTGACTAAAGGAAGTTGTACTTATTGCTATCATGTAATAAAATTTCTTGTTATCTAAAATCAATGCCTCTTCTGGAGATACCTGTGGTGGTGTACCCTCTCCCACTAATCACTAGAGAAGCCCAAGACAAAGGAGGATTGGTCAATGAACAACCTCAAACAGTCCTTATTCAATACGACATGTACAGCTGGTGAATATCACAAGGTACCAGGAGTGGTCATGTGTAAAAATACCACAGTATCATTATAAGAATGGAGTCAGTAGGCACAAAAGGAGGCCAGTTGGCTGAGCAAGTCTATGCTAACAAAAATTGGACAATAGGGTTGAATTCCTTGTCTACTAATTTTACTGCAGCTGGAGTAGCAATTGGCATTGACAAAAGATGAAGAAAACATCCTTTGGATCCTTACACTATACAGTAGTCTCTGCTGAAACATGTGAATATTGTGCAAGACCAGGGTCAGTGATTCTGGTGTCTCCCCTTCCTCTTTGCTCAACAGCCTTTTAGTATTTCTTGTCTAGACTTCCATAGAAAAGGAAGCTTATTGACAACAGGGCTCCCTGTGGTACCTTGAGATATCTTGAAGTGAGATAGAAAGATACTTGAAAGTAACGCAAAAAGGTGAAAGTAGCTCATTGGATTCTGTGAATATGGTTTCCATTTGATTTTGAAAGATCATAAATTAACTGGAATGCTGAAGCCATTGATTAGGTTTGCTTTTGGTTGCTGTGGGGAGCTCTGCAGAAATCAATTGTAACTGGAAATCAAACTAGCGATGAGTGTAATGCACACACAACAAACTATAAATCAGTGTGCAAACTACTATTAATGGCTAGCGCGGCATTCTGCCTTGCGTGACAAAATGTACAAAAAGATTGTAATCTTGTTCCAAAAATAAACTGAAACAAAAATCCTGAAAGTCTTGGCTCATGAATTTGTGATGAAAAGCACAGCCCACCATATTACTTAGCCGTACAGCTCAGAAAGATCTGTGTAGGGTTAACTCATATCACTTACAGATGGCATTGGTGCCCTTTGAGCTAAAGTGAGAAACACTGGTTAGCCTCTGACTCCTCCTTCTGAACTCAGGTATGTATATGCATCTGTGTATGTACAGCACGCTGAGGTCAGGATTTTCACCTTGCTGTGATGCTTAATGGGACTGGTCTCTTCATATCAAAGGCTGTTGAACAGTTTTCAGACATTCAGTCTTGTGTGGGAAGAACGTCTGCCTGGGCGAGGTGCTGAAGACTGGTGACACCCAGCATGAATCACTACTATTGAGAACTGAAATATGAGGCTTCTAGGGACTTGGTAAGATAGTACTTGCTGAAACTCCAAGTCACTTGACCTTAATTACTGGTAGTACACAGTTTAGTCTTCTCTTTAAATGTATCAATCACAAAGAAGGATTGTTGAAGCAATAAAATAGATTCTTTATTCGAAGATAAAACTGTACAGAGATTTCCCTGTAAATCCATGTCAAACACATTTGACCTGAATCACTTCTGCGTCAGCCTGTCCAACATGTTGTGGGATTAGTACATCATATTCTGTTGAGGTGCAATTGACAGTATTTTAAGAAATACCCTGTTAAAGATGAATGTCATTGTAACATGCACAGTTTTGTTTTTAAGAATAAGCTATTTACAGAGGGAGAACAGAAAGTCTCAAAATCTAATTATGCATAGCTGCAACCAATTATAATCAAATCATAGTTTGTCAGATATACCGTATGCACAGAAATGCATTTTCTTCTAGTTTGAGTTTGGAGCGTTCATCGCTTTGATAGTAAAACCGACAACATAAATCATCTGTGTGATCTTTCTCCTCTTCTGTTAGGATGTTAGGATAAGCTGTCTGATATCTCCCCAGTGGCTTGTATAACAAATGATGGCAGAAAATTCTTTCTGACCCAATGACCACATGTGTGCACTTTTCACAGACGTTACTGGGCAGAGTGAGGAGATAAACTGCAGAACCTTGTATCTTATCTGCAACTCAATAGAAAATTAAGAAAACCTGCAAAGCAAAAATAGTTGCTACAAATCAGAACTTGCTCCCACTTTTATTCCCCCTTATTTTTTATTTACATAAGTATTCACTCAAAGAGGCCTCTTAAAATGACACTGGTGTGTAACTAAATTAAATAACTCATGCTACCAAGGGAAGGACAATGGTGGCCAGTGCTAGGAGCATTTTGCTACAGCGCCGGGTGGAATGAAGAACAGGCCTGCTTCTGTTGTTTCATTTCGCAGATTTAAAAGCTAAATAAACTGTGCCCCGGGCACTGTTGCCAAAATAACCTTTGATAGATGTTGTGCAAGAACGGACAACTGTGATCTATTTGTTCTTACACCAGGCATGATCTTTGATCAGATTAATAGGCATTTAGAAGAATGTATGAAAGCTGAGAGACATTTTAAGGCCCATTACAGCTTGTCACATGCATGTATCATGAGACACCTTCCTCCTAATATGTTTCAGATCTCAGATTGCTCATTCAGAGCATTGCTTTTATCCTACTGTTGAAATAGTGTTGACGTTGACAAGCACAGTGTTATAAAATGCATCATATCCTTCATTTGGAATTTCAATTGATTCCACTCCATTTTTCTTTTTCCTTGCTGCTGGGATAATTTTATATCAGTAATTTATAGGTTATTTGAGGTATTTAATATACTTGAAAGCAATCTACTGACGGCATCATAATGATGATCTGTAAGAGTTGTACAGATGTTTTCAGACCTCAATTTTTCTAATTACAAGTCATAGTGTTATATAAAATTTTTACTAACTTGGTAAAATGGCCAATACGTGCCCCTTGGTTTTAACTGGGCAATTTCAAACAATCTCCCATGAAATTGCATTGGTTTTATGTTGCACATTATACAAATGTAATGCATTAAGACGATTCCAGTGTGGAAGTAAATCGATAACAGCCATATTTTTTAACATGGAGTGTGAGTAAAACTGTGTAGTTAATAAAGGCCCATCTTTCTGACTAATCTACAGACTATTCAATGTTATTAACATCATGGAGTATTAATGCAACAGACTTGGAGAGATTCACCCAAGTCTAAATAAGTGGGAAAGTGATTTCTTGTTATAAAAGTGAAATATTTATCAAAGTTTTGCTTTTTTTAAGAAAATAAAACATCATGGGTGCTGCCAGATTTGCTGAGTACTTCTAGCATTTTCTCCTCTTATTTCATATATTCCCCTCTCCTTTCTGAAATAAAAGTACAAAATGTTGGAAATGCTCAGCTAATCTGGCAGCATGTGGCAAGAGGGAAGAGTAAGAGTTAATATTTTAGATCAATGTCCTCTTAGTTCTGACAAAGGTAGCCATGATGTGGAGGTGTCGGTGTTGGACTGGGATGGACAAAGTCGGAAGTCACATGGCACAAGGTCATAGTCCAACAGATTTATTTGAAAACACAGGCTTTCGGAGCGTAGCTCCTTCATCAGGTGACTTCTGATTCTGACCAAGGGTCATTGATTAGAAATGTGAACTGTGTTTCTCTCCACAAATGCTGTCAGACTTGCTGAGTATTTCCAGCATTTTCTGTTTCCATTTCTTGGTCTTTTCACTTGCCCTACCCCACTTGGATTGAATCACTGGTGAATAAACATGTTCTTAATCTTTCTGTAACATTGTTGGGGGTATTCATTGTGTATTCATTCCACTCTGGAAATGATCACTTTTAATTGTCACGATATTTCACTTCTCTCTCTAGGTGAGTAATGCTGGCAGTGTTGTGGAATGAAGTGCTTTTTTGATTTGCAACCAAGTGAATGTTGTTCTTAAGTACCATCACTCAGAGCCTATTTTGTACTCTCAGGCCAGGTATGGACACTTTACAGAACCATTAGCACTGTTTTACTGCACTAAAAGAATGTAATTTGAATAAAGAAGCTTCGGCATTGAACCTTGGATGCTAAAACTGTTCAATGAAATTATAGCCCTCAGAATACATGATGAAGTTAACATTCTTAGGAGAGGCATTACTCTTACTTAGTCCCTTGACTGAATTTTTGAACAGATCAGTGTTTTACTGGTATTGCCAAAAGTTGACAGATTTGCTTGTAATGTTATTTAGCTCTCACTGTACTTGCAGTGACGTGCAATGAGACAAGTTGTTGACAGTCATATGAGCTGTGGCTGAAGGCGAGAGAAGGGAATTGGGTCCATCTCACAAATGCTTACAGTAGAGCTTCGGCATGATTGGTAAGGTTTTAATCAGGGTTTTAATTTTTAACACTTTAGGCTCTGAGGCCTATCCTTCCATGTTAAAAAGATTCCAAAAACCTCCTGCGCCACCACACAACATCTTTCCTGTGTAGAAGTTCTGTCACCATAGGCCCCGTTCACCATGATGCTGTCTCAGTGCTGCAGAAAGACAGGCCACGTTGCACTCTCCCCTCCCCTCCCCTCAACATGAGCCCCAATCATTTGATGTACATTGTCCCTCTTCTCTCCCCACCTACTGACCACCTTATCACTTGTTCCCAATATGACAGACAGCCCCAGTCCTCTGCTTGACCATCAATCCAAAAGCCTATTTCCTTGTCTGCAATATTTCTGTAATTTACAAATGCGTAAAATAAAAATTAAAAATAAACACTGTCTTTTAAGGTCCATATAGAGTCATAGAGATATACAGCACTGAAACAGACCCTTCGATCCACTCATCTACACCCATCGGATATCCTAAATTAATCTAGTTCCGTTTGCCAGCATTTGGCCCATATCCCTCTAAACCCTTCCCATTCATGTACCCACCCAGATACCTTTCAAATGTTGTAATTTTACCAGCCTCCACCACATTTAAAAGGCAACTGAATGAGTACATGAATATGATTTTCTTTCGTGAACTTGCTCACAGTAGGGTGCAGACAGATGTTTAATTCCTAATGTACGATAACAATGATGGTCATTTATTGTCACTTTTTTTTGTGTTGTGTTCCTGGCAACTCCAGGATAATCCTGGATGGTTGGAATCCCAACTGAACGGTGTGAACAATCAACTCTGCTTGCTATGCCTCCTCGACAGAGCGAAATACTAACACTCATAGACACCGCCTTCGAATTAGTTTTCAGTTTGAATACAGTAAAAGAGAAAATGGGTGTTGTTTGTTGGAGGGGAGGCAGGTGGTTGTAAAAACAAGACAATGCAGAGTATTTAGATGTGTTTGCAATATGTTGTAGTTTTGCTAGTAGCAAATGTCAATCCTAATAGTCTCCAAACATTGACAAATTCCATTTTGAATCTTCCATCACAGTTTCAACTCACTGTTAGATTCCAGCAGCTTCTTCTCTCCTTGCAGCACCATATATTTCCTTATCCTATCTGAGAATAACAAAAATAGGTCAAATAGATCAAATCTGAACTGGAACTGATTGAGTGCCCTGGGTTGCTATTGGTTGATTGGGAGCCATCGGATACTCAAAGTGAATGGGTTATAGATGCTTGCAGATTCTAAGCGGATTCAGGAGTGAGAAGTGAAAGTAGAAGAACAAGTCCTCAATTAGCCCAGGAGAGGAGGAAACAACAACCTTCAAAGTGTGGGGTCAGGACAAATGTGGAGAAGTTGAGGGCCTAGTGGACTATTAATCCAGAAACTCAACTGATGTTCTGGGCACCCAGGTTCGAATCCCACCATGGTAGATGGTAGAATTCAAATTTAATAAAAAAAATCTGGAATTAAGAATCTACTGATGACCATGAAACCATTGTCGATTGTCAGAAAACCCATCTGTCCGTCAGAGATGTAAACTTGCCTTCCTCACCTGGACTACCTACTTGCAACTCCAGACCAACAACGATGTAACTGATTCTCTTTGTCCTTAGAAATGGTCCAGCAAGCCACTCTGCTGTATCTGAGATAACAAGGTGTAGAGCTGGATGAACACAGCAGGCCAAGCAGCATCATAGGAGCAGGAAGGCTGACGTTTGATGAAGGGTCTAGGCCTAAAACATCAGCCTTCCTGTTCCTATGATG
>NW_025970427.1:0-12209 GCF_021869965.1 Rhincodon typus | reverse complement strand
TCAGCTTTCCTGCTCCTCTGATGCTGCTTGGCCTGCTGTGTTCATCCAGCTCTACACCTTGTTATCTCATCTTTTCATAATGACGGTTCATTTTTTTCTTGAGGGGGAGGTAGTTGGGTAGAGTACTTGTGGATTGGGAGGAAGGAATGTAGAATTTGGTGTATGTCAAGGGTTAGGGTGAAAGCATTGTGTGGTCCCTTTAAAGGATGATGTGCTTTTTCTGTGCTTAGAGATTTAAAATGGGTGTCTGTGAACAGCAACTTGAAAGCTTGCAAGTACACAGAGGGCACCCGGATTGAAACACTTGTATCAAAAGACCATACAGTTAGCAGTTGAAGCAGCAGCTTTTACCAAGACAGCATGTTTTGAATTTAGCCAATCAAGTTGAACTAGGCATTTTGATATCAAGAACCTATCAAAATTAAATATGATGCTTTTGACAACATACGACCAATCCTATTATAAGAAATGTTGATATGTCATCAAGGGTAAAAAAAGAAGAGGGCAGTTGGACAAAGCAGCAGTGCTAACTGCCATCTGCCAGAGTTAACAGGCCTCAGCTCTCAAGAGAGAATCGCTGGTTCTCACAGATTCCACCATGTCTTAGAGAAAGCACCATCTAAATAACAAAGATACCTATGGCACAACTAGTTAATACCCCTGACAGAAGAATCGATGGAGAAGACATTCCTGAGAGAAGAATTGATGGAGAAGACAGAAGATTCTGGAAGACACATAACCTGGCTGTGATATCAAGAGATTAATTTTTATTTTATGTAAGTGGGAATTGTATTTATTGGAACAGCAAAGCATTAGAATCTTGCTTTATTTGGGAATAGTTAGTATTTAGAATGGCTTTATTTGGTTTGTTAATAGTTTAGTTAATTTGTTCACTGTTAGAGTTAGGTAAATTAATTGTTACTTGTTAATTGTAAAGTGAATGTCAAGCATTTATTTTATTTAACCACTAGAATTTTCTGAAAAGCAGGTTATGCCACTTTTCACACCCCTTTTACAGATTATAGGGTGAGGTTAAAATTGAATCAGAAATAGTAGGAACTGCAGAATCTGAGACAACAAGGTGCAGGGCTGGATGAACACAGTAGGCCAAGCAGCATCATAGGAGCAGAAAGGCTTTTAACACATTTCAAGTTGAGTCCAGGTGCCTGTAAGGTAGGGGGCACCCAGATTTGAACTGGGGACCTCTTGATCTGCAGTCAAATGCTCTACCACTGAGCTACACCCCCTATGATGCTGCTTGGCCTGCTGTGTTCATCCAGCCCTGCACCTTGTTGTATAGGGCAAGGTTGTTTCAGTTTTAGTTCTCAGAGGAGAGGGTCACCCTCTGCTTTCCAACAATGTACCCTTGTCCTCCTGGACTGTAGTGATTATGAAAGCTGTAAGGTACCTAAGCAGAAGATGAAGAATTGTTCCTCCAGTTTATGTTGAGCCTGGCTGGAGCACTTCAGCAGGCCTGTGACTCATCTTATAGTTTAACAAATCAAGAGCATGAATACATCCTTCCATGTGTATTACTTACTGCCATAACACCATGTCCTGTCATTGAAATCGGTTGTTTTTCAGTACAGTCAACCCATTTTCAACTACTCACAGTCTGTGTTATCACCTCTTTATCCATGGCTTACCATCGACAATCCTTTTGTCTGCCTGTCCTTTTTTCTCTCTGGGCTCTGTCTCTATCCGTCCTCTCATTCCTTCTCCACCTCCCCCCATCCCCATCAACAGTGTTTCCTAGTTGCCTCTAGTTCTGGAAAGGAGTTACTGGACTTATGGTTAACTCTGTTTTCTGCACAACCCTTCTGTTTCCATTTATGAAGATGTCCTTTGATTCTGCATAAATACTAGAGGATTGGAAATCTGCCTGTATGACACCTCTAATCAAAATGTATTGTTGAAAAAGTATTGGAATCAATTATTAAGCAACTAATAGCAGAAATTTTGGAAAATCATAACCTAATCAAATAGAGTCCATGTGGCTTCATGAAAGGGAAACCATGTCTGACTAATTTATTACAGCTTTTTGAGGAAGTGGATCAGATTTAGATGTATTGCACTTGGACTTCCAGAAAGCATTCAACAAGATACCAAACAAACAGTTAATTCATAAGACCAGCTGGCACAGATATTTACTGACATCTTCAACCTCTTCCTTGCCACAATCTGAAGTCCCCACCTGCTTCAAAAAGACCATCATCATCCCAGCACCAAAGAAAACACATGCCTCAATGCTGAATGGCTGTGACCTCATGAAGTGCTTCGAGAAGCTGGCCATAGCCCACATCAACTCTAGCCTCCCAGCCTGCCTCAATTCCTTGTAATTTGCCTTCCAGCGAAACAGGTCCACAGCAGATGCAATTTCCTTAGCCCTAGCATTAAAGAGCTCCAATTTAATACTGATAACAGAAGAAATTTCTTTTCTCAAAGGGTTATGAGTCTTTGGAACTCCTTGCCACATTGCTTCGTGATCAGTCAGGCAATCAAGGATTAGGGGTGAAAGTGTAGGAAAGTGGAAGTTAGGAATGGGGGATCAGCTGTAAGCCTATTGAATAGCCAAGCAGCTCAAAGGGCGAGGAGATAGCAAGAACTACGGATGCTGGAATCAGAGTCAATTCAGTGTGGCGCTGGAGAAACACAGCAGGTCAAGCAGCATCAGAGGAGCAGGACGCCCGACTCTCCATCTCCTCTGATGCTGCCTGACCTGCTGTGTTCCTCCACGCTGTATTGAGCTCAAGAGGCTGAATGGCCCATTCCTGTTCCTTTTATGGTTCTATATCCAATTGAATACCATGGGCGAGTTGATAACAAACAAGGACAAAATTGCACAGCGCAAACAAATGTGGTGAATACAGAGGATCACTCAACAGCAGCCACGCCAAACATACTACGTCCTTGAGCACGCAGGCGCATTCCCGTAAAATTAAGCCTGCAACGTCAGCGGCTGCGCGTGAGGGTGAGATAGCACGCAGGCGCAGTACCTGCGATGCAGGTCGTCCCCGAAACGCGGCAGACTGCGCATGCGTATTCTTCCTCTTCAATGCCGTGCGTGTATGAAGAACAGGGCGCAGGCGCAGTATGTGATGATGAGGTGACGGGAAAATAGGCTTGGCAGGTCGCGCAGGCGCATTTGTTTGTGAGTGTACGGGCTCAGAGCGCATGTGCAGTTGGCGTCCTCCAGCGCTCGGCGCTGGTGGATGAGACGGAACGTGAAAGCTGGTGGCGATGGCATTTGCTTCGGGAGAAACGTTGCTGGCCGGCGGTTGCTGTTAGGAAAGAGGTTTCGGAAACCAGACAAGCGGTCTGGTATTTGTGTTTTTGCTGCTTAAACCGAAAACATTGGCGAGAGGCCAGAGTCCGGGACTATAAATACCAACCGCCGCTGCATCTGTTGTTGTTTTACCCGGGTACCTGGGCAGGAGGCCCCGGCCTTGTCGCTGGTGAGACCGTTGCTACAGGCCCTGCCTGCCTGGAGAATGGGAATCATTTTCACTAAACTTTGGAGACTCTTCAACCACCAAGGTGGGGCCCAGACCTGGTAATCTGCCCGGGAGACTGATTGAGAATGTCTCACTGCTTACTTGTTCCTTTCATTGCATACTTTGGTTTTCCACAGCTTCGCACTTGTAGTCCACTTAACCCAGACAGTCCTGATAACAACTTCAGAGAGAGATCAGGTGTATACAGTCCCCGTTCATTGTTAAACGTGATTCATTCACTGCCTTAAATATGAGTCCCATCTATTCTGTTTCACTTAATCGCCTTCCTATCACTTTTATCCAGTTATTTATTTCAAAAATGAGCCTCAACTTTATAACAGTTTCACTATAAGAATTAGTAGCAGGGGTGGACCGTTTGGCCCCTCGAGCCTGCTCTAGCATCCTCTAGGATCATGGCTAATCCAACATTTCTCAAATCCACTTTCCTGCCCTTTACCCGTAACCCTTGATTCCCTTACTAATCGAGAGTCTATCTATCTGAACCTTGACTATAGACATGGACTCTGCCCCAATAGCTCTCTGTGGCAAGGTGTTACAAAGGTCCTTAAACCGTCTGAGAGAAGAAATTTATCCTCCTGTCAGCCTTAAATAGGTGCCCCTTTATTCTGAATCTGTTTATTAAACATTTCTAGGCAAATAACGGTCTCATTATATTTGATCTGTCATATTTGATTTACTTAATTTCAGATCCATTGAGCTTCACTTGTATCTGACATATTCAGTCTGTTTCTATTTATTTACCTTTGGTCTGACTTAAATGGTGGGCTGAACTTAATCAGGCTGATTTTATTACTTTCTCTTTCTGTTTGGCTATTCAGATGCTCACTTTTATAGAAGTATGACAGGGTAAACTAAGTCATTATAATTTGTTTGCTTGCCACTGCAGTTCTCCACTGAAGAACTTTCAAATAGTTTCCTTTTAGCTTTCTTGCAATCCTTTCCCTTTTTAATTGTTCAGGTGAAATATATTTGATTTCTGAGGAAGGACCACAGGTGTAACATATTAACTTGAGCCTTTCCACAGATTTTGCTTGACCTATGTATGTCCAATTTTTTTTTCCTTTTGGTTTTGATTTTCATACCCACTTCATTCCGTGTCATGTAGAATATCTGACTCTATGCTATATTCAATCATGACATTTGGACATCATCTGCTCATAATTTTGTTTGGAACAGATGTTTTTTAATTGTTAACCTCAATGCTGATATCTTTCTGATTGTTGTCAATGTGTATCATTCAAATGCAATACAAATCACATGTAGACCATTCTGCACCTAATTTGAGTCTATGCTCAAACATACAAGTTAAACACACCACAATGGAATGTATTTAACTTGTGCATGTGTAACTTATTGCTTTCACTCTGCTTGAGATTTAACACTAGTAAGAGTATGAGAAAAGTATTACTTGATGGTGAATCCAACTGTATAGACATACAAAAAGTTAAACTTTTGGTCAGAATGCTTCTTTTAAAAGTTTGGGATGTGATAAATAGTTAGTATATTCCAATGTTACATTTAGCCTTGTGTGAAATCAAAGGTGATTTTGTTATTTATACTTTCATGTTCCCTGAAGTAGATGGTAGGTGTTTTTTTTCTTTGCTTTCAGTATCGAACTTAACTTCTGCTGGAACTCCAAATAAAAGTCAGAACAGTTCTCTATTAACATTAATGAGTTCTACAGAAAGTCAGAAATGAAGGGAAAATGGAAGCTTTGCAATAAATTTTGCCTATGTGGCAAAATAGATAAGAGAAGTTCTGTCTTGCAATGCAGGGCCAGTGATTGTCCTTTCTAAAGTTCTGGTTTATTATACTGCAGTTGGTCACAGCCTGACAGCTGTAGATGTCAAAGTGCAACTAATACTAAAAGATATATTGCAGTCTGGGAATATATTTAGCTCAAATTGAAGGGTTGTTTCCCCTGATGGCTACCTTTTTTCACAGGGAGGAGGGATGGGGGTTCTCGCTGCTTTACTTGTGCCCTATGCAAAACCATGTTCACTTATCAACTCTTGGAATGAAGTGCACCACGTTCAGACTCGAATGATATGAACTCCTCCAGAAGGTCATAAATAACATTTTTGGTTTTAAATCCAGCAGTCATCTGTTTTGAGTTAGAAGCCCACATACAGGTAATTTCCTTCAATTTCTTAAATGCTATGAAGGAACTTTCACTTAAGATTTTCTACTTGTGTCAATGCATTGAGCCACAATTAGTTTCTTTTTTGGTTTTGTGCTGCACTTCACAGTAGAATTAATCATGTTATTGTTTTGCCAAGTTAAAGATGTAAAATGACAGAAATTGCTGATTGGATGTTGAATCAGATAAATGGCATATTCAACCTTATGTTTGTACGAGGTGACAAGAAGCTAATCCTACTTTCTAGTTGTTGATCATTGTCCTTGTGGTGATCACACTTCAAGTTCCTAACTAAAGTATTTTTGAAAGGTGAGGGTTTCTAACTCTGTTACTCTTCAAGTTTTGGGTTCCAGATCCTTATCACGCTCTGGGTGAACAAATTTCTCCTTAATCGAGCTTTGCTTTTCTTCCCAGCTAAACATCTCCTGTAACTTTAAAAATGTCTGTGAAAATAGATTACTATTTGGGATACTGTTCCTTCAAACTGATGGGTAAATATCAATTGCATTGAACCCACAAACAAGAGCAAACAAATTCTATCAATTGCAGACGAGAATCTTGTTGGCTGTATGTTGCTTATTTGAAAAACAAAGCTGGTGGATGTAAATGAACATCTGAGGTATTCTAAAGGCATTAAGAAAAATCTATGTGCATTACTATTGGCAAATTATTGTTTATCACAGTACAAATCTTTCCGTTATTTAATGGTGTGGCCAACTATGTTAAGTATTGTTTCTTATACTGTTGTTCTCTTTACAATATATATTATACAAGGCATGGTTGCTCAGGCACACATTATGACTAATTGTTTATACTAGCTAAACCACTAAGTGGCACTGTGAACATTGAGTGTGAGAACATGATTTAGGAACTGGAGTGGGCCGCTCAGCCCCTCAAACCTGCTCTGCCGTTCAATAACATCTTGACTGCTCCAATTACTTCATGTTTCCACCTTTCCCCAATAATCTTTCAACCCCTTACTTATCAGTAATCTTTATAACTCTCCTTTTAAAAAGACTTTGACTCAAAAGGCAGTAGAACCAGAATCCCGAGGCCTCATCGCCCTCTGAGGAGGAAAAAAATTTTCCTTGTCTCTGCATTGAAAGGGTGACCCCTTATTTTGAACCAATGATGCACGGTTCTTGAATTTTCGAAAAGATGAAACATCCTTTCCACGTCCACCCTATCAAGACCCCTCATTATCTTGGTGTTTTAATCCAGAATCTTCTCGCTCTTCTAAACTCCAATGGATTCAAGCCATGACTGACATGCTACCTATTCAGGATAAACCTCTTCAAACTGTTTCCAGTTTTACATCCTTTCTTAAATGACACCAATATGAGATGTGGTACTAAAGCAATAACCTTTAATATTCAGTTCTCAGATTTGCATCTAGCTACCATACTGCTGTTAGATGTCATGCCATCATTCTGGATTGAATTTAACCCTGGGTTAGAAGGACAATTTGAACATCAACTTCACAATTTTTCAAATGATAAATTTTGCCTCCTGTCTAAATCTATCAAATCAGGGACAAATGAGAAATAACTGCTTCAACTATTATTGTATATAATATGTTATATTATTCTGATAACCTCATCCACCGAGTCTGTTATGCCAGTACAGAAAGGAAGCTAAGGATGGAAAAGAATATTTTGGGGATGGGACAAAAGTGGATTTTTTGACAATAAATTTCAAAATGGAGATAAATAACACTTGCTTGCGATAGACAGTAGTAGACAACCTAACAAATGTATTTAGTTTCTTCTCTTCTAAAGTTACTAGCGTGTGTCTGAAATGGAACACTG
The DNA here is from genome assembly GCF_021869965.1 of Rhincodon typus. Lineage (NCBI taxonomy): Eukaryota > Metazoa > Chordata > Chondrichthyes > Orectolobiformes > Rhincodontidae > Rhincodon > Rhincodon typus. Next base: position 4,746 of record NW_025970427.1, on the reverse strand, counting down.
CACACAGTCTGCATCACCTTGAATAATAGGCCTAAAAACAGCTGTTGTGTCTTGTAGTCATTGCTAACATCTACTTTAAGGGAACATTTTGAGTCAGATAGTTTTGGCGGTGTTGTTGAGTATTTGTTTTTGTTTTAAAACAAAATCTTTCAACCATTTAGGAAGTTTACAATTTTCAAATTTTGATTAAGATAAAAGAATTGAATGCTAAAGTTTGGAGTATTAATCTAACTTGCTTTTGATTCAAGGTGTTTGGTTTCATTGTCCTTCTGGATTTGAGCCCATAATTTAAACTGACACGTAACTGAGTGTGGGTTCTACTGCTAGAAGTATTGTACCACCTCGAGGCTCAACTCATCATTAAAAAGAAATCCTAACATGTTGCGAGTGGAAACTTTGACTGGAGTGCATAGTGATAATGTCAGTGGTCTGGTTATCCAGAGGGCCAGGCTAATGCTGTTGGGGACACTAGTTCGATAAATAACTCTTGGAATTGAAAGCAAATCCCTGTAATGGTGCTATAAAACTGACATTGCTGAGAAAATGTATTTGGTTTGCCAATGTTCTTCAGGGGAAAGGAAATTTCCCATCGCTCTGCCTCACCATTAAGCATTTGGAATGAAAGTTCATTGCAACGTTACGCTCAAGTCACTGCTTTGAACATTCAGTAACAAGCTCCTCCCAGTCTGAAAGTCAGTGGTGCTGGACTTCAAGAAGAGCTTCCAGATGTGTTTCTTTTTCTGTCTTTGGACTGTCTGTCATTTGAGAGTTAAGAAAGCAGGACCTGACACACACAAATGCTTTTTAGCCATCTGGGCATAGTATCCAGTTAATTTTGTAGGAGATGATTTTGAGCAGAACATTGATTTTTTTTAAACTGGACCTCTCATCGAATCTGAGCAATACAGCAGAGGCATTGCTAGTAGAATTTCTCAAATTCTGCATTGCTTGTACACAGTCCAAGTCTCACCACAAGAGTGCGTTGACAACAAGAGGACTTTTGTTGACTTGTGGGGATCTCCAACATCACATGCATTTTGCGATAGTGTATAAAAAGCTGAGCAGGTACAGCTGATCTAGTGCAGCCCATTTCCTTGTTAGTGGTGGCTTTTTTCAAGAAGTGGCTGTCAAGCTAAGGGAAGTGTTCAACGTATGCCAGAGTCATCTTCAACAGGGTGGAATATTTGATTGAACAGTTCTTGTTGGTGTGTTTTGTTTTGCCAAGGTTCAATGATCGGCAGAGTTTCTAAATAGAAAGTTGAAAAGGTCAAGGGTGTCTTGCAAATCTGCAGAGTGGATAACAACACTGTAGTCATCTGAAATGTGGATTGTGTATGTCTACTGTGGTCAATTTAGTTTTAGCGTGGAGGCGACTGATGTTCAAGTTTTCTATCCAGAAGCCAGAATACTGGAAACCAGCTGACCTTCGAGGTGAATAACTGTTCGGTAAACTATAAATAGCATGGGGGCTATTGCACGTGCTTTTACCATGACCTGGATTTTGTTTTAGATCTCCCCTCAAAGCTATTGCAGTCATGTCATGAAGTAGTTGCATGGTTGTGATGAAGTTTCTTGAGCATAGAATATTGTAAAAAAACATTCTTCAGAGTCTTGCAATTTACTGATACTTTAGTCACGTTGAATGCAATAAAGAGTTTCTTGTGTTTTTCAAATTTTAAAAATGCTTTTAATAAAGCATTGCAAAACAAACACATTAACAAAAGAATAGCAATTGCAAAGATAGAGAATTGGATAAGGGATACAGATCTCGCATACAAAGATCATAAGCCACCAATGTACATAGTTTTGTTCCTATTTCAATGAAAGGATCTTTATATCTGATCCATTGGTATCCACTGATATTGTCCTGTAAGACTAATTAATGTATCTTTCTGCCACAGACCATTTGTTTCTAAAAGTATTTCCAATATCTAATCGATTCCTGAAAAATTTGACCTTTCTCATTTTGGTTTTTGAAACAGTAATGTTGATGTCTTAGTGAATTTCAAAGAATATTGATTCATTTCTCTTTCAGAACATAAAGTAATTATCGTTGGTTTGGACAATGCTGGGAAGACAACAATTCTTTACCAATTGTAAGTATAATGAAAACCTGACTGAGAACACTTCAATCTTTGATATCTTCTCAAATGCAAATATGTGGTGAATAATGTTCTTTCCTATTTTAATGTTATACGATTTTCAAAGTTAACTGCAAAAACTGTTTTATATTAAAGATAGTAGGAACTGCAGATGCTGGAGAATCCGAGACAACAAGGTGCAGGGCTGGATGAACACAGCAGGCCAAGCAGCATCATAGGAGCAGAGAGGCTGACGTTTCGGGCCTAGACCCTTCATCACCCTTTTCTGATGAAGGGTCTAGGCCCGAAACGTCAGCCTCTCTGCTCCTATGATGCTGCTTGGCCTGCTGTGTTCATCCAGCCCTGCACCTTGTTGTCTCGGATTCTCCAGCATCTGCAGTTCCTACTATCTCTGATTTGAGGAAAGACTTCTTGCACTACAAATGGTTAGGGCCTGGAAAGTGTTGCCTTTAAGCGTGGTGAGGGCAGATTCAATTAAAGCATTCAAAAACAAACTTGAAGATTATTTGGTTAGTAAGAATGAGTATGGTTATGAGAAGACCAGAAGAAATAGGCCATTCAGCATCTCAAGCCTGCTCTGCCATTCAATAGGATCGTGGCTGATCCAACCTTCCTCAGATCACTTTCCTGCATTTTCACCATAACCCTTGATTCCCCAGCTCATCAAGAATCCATCTATCTTAGCCTTAAATATACACTAGGACACTGCCCTAGAGCTGTTTGTGGCAAGGAATTCCAAAGACTGAATCTTCTGAGAGAAGAAATTCCTCATTATCTTAGTCTTAAATTGGTGCTTCTTTATTCTGAGATTATGTCCTCTGGTCCTAGACTTTCAGCATTTACCCTGTCAAGCCCCTTAAGAATCCCTCCTTCTCTGAATTGATTGTGAGAAGAAGTTTGGAGAATCGCACTGAATGAGGTGCTCAACTGGAGAGCTGTCACCAACACAGTGGGATGAATGGCCTTCCGCAACACTGTAACACTGTGATTCTGTGTTCTGTTTATCCTGGTGACTAGTAAGCTAGAAAGTTTGACAGATCATCTTGCTCTCATTGCCTTAGAATATGCTGGAAAAATTATCCCTGTCTCCCACTGTTATTGATAAAATAAAAATCTCCATAGTAATATAGCTGTTGAAAATCCCAGTCCATTATACTTGAGAGCAACCTGCTTTTAGCAAAAGCCATTTTTGTTTTGGCTTCTTGCCATTTATACACCATTAAGGCATTATGCAAAGCGGTGATGCAAAAAAAATGTGTTCAAGTAACTTGGATCCGGTGACCGTGTAGTAAACACTCCAGGGTTCATTAATTCTTAACAATATACTGTACATGTTGGCATGGAGGTGGGGATTTGGCGGGGGGTGGGGGGGCACGGTGCTAGAGAACAATAGAACATTTTGAGTATTTCATAATTTCAATCATTCTGCAAATAAAAGTGGAGTATATGCTTTTGGACACTGTTCAGAATATAATAGGTTTGTATCTCTGGAGAAGGGACAAATTTGCTCCTCTAGTTGGCTTACAACCTGACTACAATGTTTAAAGTGCCAACCCACCCACTAACCCACCTTCATTAAAACCATATTGACGGGGGTGGTGGTGACAAAGGTGGTTGGAAATTGAGTTTTTCAATGCATTAACTTCCCACCAGCATCGATTCTGCCCAGTGCTCGAGATTAAAGAGTTGCCCCCACCAACTGCAATAACTCTTTTATTCTGAGTCTTCGTTGATGCTGCCTAACCTGCTGAGTATTTTTGCTATTTTCTGTTTTTCTTTCAGATTTTTCAGTATCTGCACTATTTTGCTCTTGTGGGATCGATTAAAAATGAATTTCCCCAGTCTCATCCATCTATAACTTTTCAATTTCCTTGTCCTATTGATTAAAGGGATTTAGATGCAAGCCAGAAGTCCTGAAGTATGGGAAAAAGTTATAAGTTCCTAAGTGAATAGTCACTGTGGGGAAGAATCTACTCAAAGGAGCAGTTCCCCAATGAAAATGCCCAAAAGGCTAATAACACAATAAATAATTTAGTTCAATTTTTGACACTGTTTTTCAGCAGTCATAACACAGGAAACTATACAGTTAAACCTTTGTGGCCTTTACTATAGATATATTGCCATGGTTACAACAGTGGTGTACTAACCATGGCTGTCTGTATGTTTAGTATGCAGAAGCCACAAGCATAACAATAACAGCCGTTCAGAATATTCCTCTACGTTAGAGTTTGAAGAAAATTATTGTATGAAAATATGAATAACAATAGTAATGATAAGGAAGAAGATTAACACAGATCTGAGTATATAATGGATTTTTCTTCTCGCAGTAAGAGTGGCTTTTTGAAAACAAAAACTGTTAGCATGATCTGGGCTATTTATTGGGCAGTCATGGGGAGGAAGGGGATTTGTTTGCTCTTATGCGCTTCCTGGTGGCCAGCTACAGAATGCCGGGGTTTAATTTGCTGCTTGGCCTCCTTGCCTGAGAGGTCACATCACACAGGAACCTCAGGCAGCAAAAGCAGAAGACAAGAGATAACAAAGTGTAGAGCTGGATGAACACAGCAGGCCAAGCAGCATCATAGGAGCAGGAAGGCTGACGTTTCGGGCCTAGACCCTTCATCAGAAATGGGGGAGGGGAAGGGGG
>NW_025970426.1:0-12210 GCF_021869965.1 Rhincodon typus | reverse complement strand
GAAGGGTCTAGGCCCGAAACGTCAGCCTTTCTGCTCCTATGATGCTGCTTGGCCTGCTGTGTTCATCCAGCTCTACACCTTGTTATCTCAGATTCTCCAGCATCTGCAGTTCCTACTATCAATGATCCTGTGCTCTCTGATTAGGCCACAATATGAGCCAAATGTATTTTCACTAAATGTATCATCATTAAAAGGTCACAAAAGACCAGTGGAACATTATAAACTTTGAAACAAATTGCATGAAAAAAAATACAAGCTCTATCAACAATTTTTAAAAAATCACTGCGCACATATGTTTTCAGGACATGATCTAATACCGATGTCAGGTGATGGTATGGATTTTGCAATACAGTTATTTTATTCATTGGATGTGGGCATCAATGGCTAGGCCAGCATTTATTGCCTATCCCTCATTGTCTGAAGGGCAGTTAAGAACCAACCATGTTGCTGGGGAGTAGAGTCACATAGGCCAGACCAGGTAAGGATGGCAGTTTCTTTCCCCAAAGGATATTAGTGAACCAGAGGGGTTTTACCCAACAATTGACAATGGATTCATAGCAAGACTTGAACCCTAGTCCCCAGGACATTGTCTGGTTTTCTGGATTAACAGCCCAGTGATATTACCACTAGGCCATAGGCTCCTTGTGCAAGTGTAGATACACGCAGATATATGCAATAGGGATCATATTCCATTCCATAATTCTACTCTATGGGGCAGTCAGCAATGGATCTGTGACATCAGCAGTGCTGGTTAATTGCACTCCTGGCAGCTATGCTACAAATAAAGTGTGGCAATGAATTCTGTTGAAGCAGGGCCCTGTCAAGGCTGAGCAATGTTTAGGAATCTGTAATTTCCACAAGTCCTTGTCTTATTGAGTTTATGGGAGAAAAAGACTGCCATATTTTCCGGTATTTTCCAGCTCCTCACATGGTTTATGCTCACTCAGTCTGATTGGCAACTATCCTACAACTTGTCAACTGCACTGCAATTGAGGAATGAAGCCGCTTGGTCCCCGAGAGCTAGAACTGTGCATAGGATCAAGTGGCAGGGATTCCTGACACTGTCAGGAGCAGGCGACATATGAAGGGGCTTGGGTCCAAGGTGAAGGTCCAAGGTGTATAGGACTAATGCATTGGACCTCTGGGTGGTTGATGGACTTGAATATTTGCTCTGAACCTCGATCGGAGTTTTCTAAACACAAATAGGTATCAGCATCTGTGACGGAGGACACTATGCTGATTTGGTCTCATTCCATTGCAAGTCACAGTTCAATCTCAGTCCTTCTTTCCAGCTTTCTACAGAAAGTACAACAGAAATTGCTGGAGAAACTCAGCTGGTTTGGCAGAATCTGTGAAGAGAAAAACAGAGTTAACATTTCAAGTCCAGAATGACTTCTTCATAAACCTACAATTCTGAAGAACAGTCATATTGGATTCAAAATGTTAACTCTGTTTCTCTCTGCACAGATGCTGCCAGACCTGCTGAGTTTCTTCAGCATTCTCTGCGTTTGTTTCAGATTCCCAGCATCCGCAGTATTTTGTTTTTAATCTATAGAAGGTGCTGATGTGTTCCTGTAGGTTTTCTGTGACTTGGTTCAAAGACAATAGAATGGAATAGAGGACTGGGATGTACAGTGTGATGCCTCCAAATTGTGGAGGTTGCCTGTCGTGTGGTTGATCAGTATCAGATTTTACAGAGCGCAGTGAGATCCCCTGTGAAATGATGGGCATAGGAGCAGCAGGGTAGGAATGTTGGGTTGGCTGAAATTTGTTGGGAGTTACATGCTTTTACCAGGGGAGTAGCCCAACTAGGTCTGCCCCTTGTACGTTTTGCCCAGAAGAGAATGTGCCATGGTGAATATGGACTGATAGGCCTCTGGCAACCTGAGTGTGCTGGAGACTACCCACTCTCACTGCAGGTTCCGATACGGGTTTGGGCACTTTGTTCAAAGGTGAGCATTCCTGTATCGCTGCTGTTTTGCTCAGGTACTGCATGTGCTTTGAGAAGCTTACAGTCTGATAGCTGGCTGAAACCATTCCTGGTCTAAAAGCTTCCTCAGGGATTTGTTGGGATGTGAGGAGGATTGTTGAGCAGGATACTGGACAATCACTGGGATATTCACGCCTGCAAGGGAGGAATCATTATAACTCAGTCTGTCTGTGTTCCTGCCTTTCTCCAACTTGTTTCCACAAGTTCCAAACTTAATTCTTGTAATCAATCTCAAAGAAGCTCAGAGATAGTCATGTATTCCACAACAAAAAGGCCCTGACGCACAGTGACAGAATTGTTATGGTGCAGAAGGAGGCCATTTGGCCCGTGGTGTTGCATTGCGGTCTATACTTTAGACCTGACTGTCCAACTGGCTCTTTCCAGGATTCAATCTCGTTGGTTTCGGCATTCAGAAATAACGTTGCACAGTAAGCTGAGTACTCAAAGAATTCTACATACACATGGTGTCTTCTGCTAATAAAATTAAGAGTGGCCTGATCTGAAGCTTCTGTCAATAATACAATGAACATCCATCCTGAGGAAATGGATGGGCTAGGAGAAGGTGTAAGGACCAAGGATATACCCCCAGCTGTGTAGGTAGTCACATCACATTGATCGGGTTGAGAGCAAAAAGGAGAGAAAATAGACATGGAATTCACTTGTGTGTGTTGGTTCTGTTGGGTGGGAGCAAATTGGTTTGGATACAGAAATGAAGATTTGTTACGGAATGATGTTAAATCTACAAAAACAGGAATAAATTATTGTCAGCAACCTCCTGAAAAGCTCATATAATACTGAAGTAAATTTGAATTGTTTAGAATTATCCTCTCATTGCCACATTGGAATACAGCTGTGTGATAATTAATGGTCATTCTTAGGTAGAGTTGATTTTCTTTTTGAGTATTGGTGTGTATCTGATCTGGAGGCATTTGATCTGGAACCTAAGAGTCTGTAGATGGGAACAGCTCCATTTTCCAGCTTCAATATCCTTCAGCTAAAAGAATGCAAAATCTTTATGGAGATTAAAATGTGTCATCAAAGGTAGATTTATTATTTACAACACATCATTTTAATTTCTGGTGAGATTTTGCTCTGGGTGGCAAATGGATAGCAAGACTTTCATTTCGTGAGAGCTTCCTATGAACAGGAAGCCAACAGTTAGAAAAAAGTGTGGCACTTCTAAAGGCTTCAGGGACCTGTGAATAAAACAAGCAACCTTAACCAATCAGCTTGAAGAGTCATTATCAAACATCTCAGAGTCTTAACCAGGAAGAGTCAGTTAGAATATTGAATGCGATGTCAAACAGGTAGGGAAAACTAAACAAAGGAAATATAAATGGGATTAAAAGAGAAAGGGAGATAAAAGATGGAAAGAAAATGTTAAATAATAATTTAGAATTGTTTTAAATCTGCAACAATAATATAAACCGATAGAATGAAACTGCACACTTATAAATAGTTAGTTTTCAGAGCCAGAGAGGTCGTTAGGGGTAATTAAGACTTAGTAGGCAGATAGAATGGAATTTACACTGAAACAGACAAGGCCTCAATGTTGCTGGTGAGTTTAGGCTGCATGACTGCAGTAAGCAAAGAAACTTCACACAGCCTACTGTGTTTTGATGGCAGGATACTACTTTTGGAGGATAGACAACAACTTTTGGATTTTGTTGGGAGATCCCAGTAAATAACGGTGAAGGTTTCTAGCCCCATTCCTACTTCTACTGTGAAATCTAGCCGGACGTGTTTGGTTCTTTTCAGTGATTCTTCTGTTGACAACTGTTGTCATATTTAAGTCCATTTGTGAGCAACGTTGAATTATCAGGAGTTGTTACATTAACTAGAAGTTCTGCGGCATATGCCTATCATGACTGTTTCCTGCTTTTGCCTGCTACAGTTTGTATGTAATATTGGCCTGAAGACTTCCCAGGTCAACAGTCCAACACCTTAACACCACATGTTAGAGCACAATTAGAAAATATAAAATAAAAGGAATTGACTCACAATTGCATTGGCATCTTTTTTACTCTTGTGAGAGGAAGCGACCACAGCCAGATATTGAATGACTTTCTTTGTGTTTTCTGTTTTCCCAGCTCCAGACTCGCCCCTGTGCAGGAAAACCCAAGTGTTATCATTACATTTCCACTTTGTCTGTTAGATTGATTCCAAAGGCTCAGATTCTGATTCTGAAACCCGCGCTTCCCCTTCCCCCTGTCCCATCAGCTCCAGGGGAGTTTGAAGGGTTGGCCTGTTCTCTTCTTGGTTTCTGCTCCTTCACCTTTGTCGATTTTCAGGTGCCCACAGACAGAGGCACAGAGATACCTTCCCTGCTGATGTTAATGAGGAGCTGGTGCTCAGTGGAAAGCAACACACAAGCTGCAGTGAGGGCTCCCAGAATTGCACAATCACTCTTAAGGTGCAGTAAGAGGCCATGCAGCCCATCACACATGTACTAGCTTTCTACCTCACCAAGTGCTAGTCTCCTGCCATCTTTAACCTTTTGAAGAACCATCAAATTCCTTCTTAAATGTCTCAATTGAGGACGCATCTACTCCCTTCTCAAGCATGGCATTTAGCAACACATTGGAGGCCAGGAATCACAGGATCATACGGTACAGAAGAGTCCCTTTGGCCCATGAAGTATGTACTGCCAAAAATATACTACTATTTACATTAGTCCCACTTTCCCATACTAGGCCCATAGTAAAGCCACAATATTCTTACCAGGCGATAGGGCAAGTCTTTCATTAGAGAGAGACAGCTGGTGGTGGTCTAACCTGGTGTGGAACAGTAAAGGAATTAAGGGTTATGGTGAGTGGGCGGGTAAGTGGAGCTGAGTCTCAAAAAGATCAGCCATGATCTTATTAAATGGTGGGGCAGGCTCGAGGGGCCGGATGGCCTACTCCTGCTCCTAGTTCTTATGTTCTTATGTAACCTGAGGGTCACCACGCCCAGGCAAGGGGAGATTCAAAAGAGGAGAATCCTTCATGATAACCTTGTTAAATTTAAATCTGAGATAGATATTGTTTTATTAAGCATGGGTTACCAAGGGATATGGGCCAATGGCAGGCACATGGAGCCAGGCTACAGATCAGCTGTGATCTTACTGGATGGTGAAGCAGGCTCAAGGGGCTGAATGGGCTAATCCTGTTTGTGTAAGAGTAGCAGAGGTTTGGAACTCGCTTCCTCAAACAGCAGTCATTGTTAAATTCCGATATTCCTAACCTGAGCAGGAATTAAACCCACATCGTTGATTCAAAGCAGCCACCCAGCCTACTGAGCTCAACCACCCCCAGGCAGGGAAGCTCCCTCCAGGCCTCACATGGATCCTTGTCTCTGGAGCTCCCCTTTTTGCAAGCTGAAACCACCCACCCCACCCACCAAGCCCACCATCGGCTACCAATGAGAACCCTCTCCCCAGGCTTCACCACTGACAGCCACTCATCATTCCCATTGGTAACCCCCTCCCTTCCCTCCCTTCCTTGGCGCACCCTCTTTTCACCAAACCTCTGCCTCAGCTCATTAACCCAGGTAGCGGACCAGGCTGGGATTCGGCAGGCATCCAGGAATGTTGAGGCCTGATTGCCGAAGTCAGTGAGATCTTCCTATCTCCTGGATTCTCTGGCTATGGTCCCGGACCCCAGGTCTGCCTCTGCCACTGCCCTGATGTTAAAATGAGACCAAACTGCAAGCTCTGTGGTTGCAAACTCCAAAAACATGAACCCTCAGATCACATTTGGTTTCCTGCTATGGTTGTACCACCTTAAATCCATCCTTAATGTTTATGTACCCTCTTTCATTTTGCTTCTAATCAGCTTTTCTTTGCACGTAATTATCAACTTTGTTCTTAAAAGTAAATTTTGAGGCTTTCGCTTTTGTTTTTGGCACTGGTTCAATCTGCATTAATATGGAGATGAATAATGTACATAGCACTCTGCTCAATCCTGCAACACCATAAAAGGCGAAATCTCTCTGCTCACACCAGTTACGTCCTTGAATTTCCTGGTATTTGGCATCTGGATTCCCAAGATACTTTACAAGCTCTGGATTTCGATAGCCTTTGAAATTCTTGAGCCTTTTCTTAAACACACAAAGCAACGTCAGATACAGGTTGATTTATTTTAACATCCAGATCACTGCATTAAACCCAGGAGGCTAAATCGAACAGAAAGGTTTATAGCACCTCGGGAAAAAATTAAATCAAGGTCTCGCTCTCTCTTTGGTGAAAACAAAAAATGCTCAGCAGCATCCATGGATGCGATCTCCTGCATTTTTTGTTTTCAGTACAGATTCCAGCATCTGCAATATTTCGCTCTCTCTGAGTTTAGTATTGCTGCAAGGCGACGCATTTTGTTGAAGCTATACAGATTGCACTCAACAGGATATTTTGCAAGAATACTCATTTATATAGAAAACAACATGTATACTGTATGACAGGCAGCATTTATTGTCCATCCCTAATTGCCCAGAGGGCAGTTCAGAGTCAACCACGTTGCAGTGGGTCTGGAGTCACATGTAGGCCAGACCAGGTAAGGATGGTAGTTTAACTACCTTAAAGAACATTAATGAACCAGAGGGGCTTTTCCTCCCCAACGACTGGCAGTGGGTTCATGGTCATCATTAGATCCTTACTTCCAGATATTTTATTGAATTCAAATTCCACCATCTGCTGTGGCGGAATTTGAACCTGGGTCCCCAGAACGTTATCCGGGTTTCTGGATTAACAGTCTAGTGATAATACCACTAGGCCATTGCCTCCCCAATGTTTATGTACTGAACCTCCATTTCATAACGACTGCAGCACTTTTCCAACCTTCAGAACAGGCTGGGAAATAAATCTAGGTGGTCCCATGTATCTGCTCAACAGGACAGTTCTCACGGACAATTCAGCGTCACCTGGTCACCTCCCTGTGAAAACAGGCTGTTTCTACAGCAGGTCTGGCAGCATCTGTGGAGAGAAAACAGAGTTCATGTTTCAGGTCCAGAGACCTTTCGAGCGGACCATGAAATGTTAACTCTGATTTCTCTCCACAGATGCTGCCAGATCTGCTGATTTTTCCAGCAATTTCTGTCTTTGTTTCTGAAATCCAGCATCCAAAGTTATTCAGTTTTTTTTTGTTTTTGCATTAGGCGTGTTTTTCATGTATTTTCCCACTTTCTTTCGTTTGCGTATTGCCATCAGCAATAAATCCTTAATGATTAATTGTTAATTATCTGGTTTAAAGATGCCATTTTTAAGCCCAACTTGACAGCTGCCTGGTTTAAATTACTCGACTTCCATTCTATGTCCATCTGCCTGTCTCTTTGCCTTTAATCTGGTTCTGTTCACACTCTTGAATACCAATGGTTCATATTGAATTGAAGCTGGATCAGTGATGTGAACTGAATTCAGTAATTCTTCCATTTTCTGCCTAAGGTCTTAACAACTATGCATGCTGTTTAACTTGCAATCAGGTAAAAGTCTTGAGCTGTTTGTCCTTTCAGGTGTGAGGAGGTCTGTTATGGCTTTAGTGATTTGGTTGTAGAGGAGTTTCATTCATCTTCCTTCCGGTGAGACCCTTCTTCAGAACTGGAAAAGAGTCTTTGAACTCAAAACGTTAACTCTGTTTCTCTCTTCACAGATGCTGCTGAGTTTCTCCAGCAATTTCTGTTAATGTCCTGGGGACCTGGTTCTAGATCCTACCATGGGAGATGGTGGAAATTGAATTCAATGAAAACAAAATCTGGAATTGGGCGTCTAATGATGACCATGTAACCATTGTCGATCGTTGAGAAAACTGATTTGGCTCACTAATGTCCTTTTAGGGAAGGTAATCTTTACCTGGTCTGGCCTACATGTGACTCCAGGACCACAGCAATGGGGTTGACTCTCAACTGCCCTCTGGGCAATTAGGGATGGGTAATAAATGCTGGCCTAGGCAGCGACACACTCATCCCATGAATGAATTTTTAAAAGGATTGTCTATTTAAAGATTGTATAATGGGAGATATGGGGCACAGTGGTTTTATTGTTGGATAAGTAATCCAGGCCAATGCTCTGGGATACAGTGCAATTCCTACCATGTCAGCTAGTAGAATTTAAATTCAACCAATAAATCTGGAACTGAGAGCTTGTTTGAGTAATGGTGGCCATAACAACCAACATCAATTGCCATAAAAGCTGATCTGTCCTGTAGGGATGGAAATTTGTCATCCTTGACCTGTCTGGCTGTATCACATCCAAACTGACTGGCAGCAATGTGATTGATCCTCAACTGAAATGGCCAAGAAGCTGCTCAGTTCAAGGGCAGTTAGGGATGGACAACAAGAGCTCACCATACTAGTGACTCCTACATCTCATGAAAGGGTAATGGAAGGTAGTCTTAGTCTGTCTCAAAGCGGCTCACATCTAACCAAGATGCTTCCAGAATGTTAGATATTCCCAAAGAACAGTGAAATGAATTGATTAAAGAGGAATATTGTCCAGGATACTACAGAGATCCTCTTCATTGTCATCACACAATGAAAGAAAATCTTTTAATCATAGGGACCAATCCAAATTATCCATACAAATCCCTACAGTGTGGAAGTAGGCCATTTTGCCCACACCAAGCCTCTGAAAAGCATCCTACCCAGATCCAACTCCTGCCCTGTGCCTGTAACCCTGTAGTTCCCATGGCTAACCCATCTGGCCTGTATATCCTTGGACACTATGGGGCAATTTAGCATGGCCTATCCTGCTAACCTACACATCTATGGACTGTAGGAGGAAACTCATGCAGACACGGGGAGAACATACAGACAGTCACCTAAGGCTGGAATTGAACCCAGATCCCCAGCACTGTGAGGCAGCAGCGGTAACCACTGAGGCACCGTGCTGTCCCATTTCTTCAAACGAATGGCATAGCAACAACCACTGCATTTATATATTGCTTTTAAAGCAGATTCTTATTCCCGGGTACACCTCATTATTCTGACAGGACTATGTCGCATCACCAGGCAATAACGTGTTCGAGTTGGAAATGGGCTCTGAACCATTTCCTTCCGACTTCAGTATTAAAACATTCCTCAGTTGAACAAGGCCACTACACACTTAAATATTTCAGAGCTGCATTTGCATACAGTTGACAGATCAAGGCTCTGCTTTTACAGGTTATGACAAAATTTTGTTATCTTTCACTATTTTAATAAACTCTCAAAAAGTACTCAGACGAGGGATTAGCCACGACCCTTGTTAGAATTAACCACGATGTGGAGGTGCCAGTGTTGGACTGGGGTGGACAAAGTCAGAGATGACACCATACCAGGTTATAGTCCAACAGCACCTGGTGGTAGAATTAACCACAAATACGGGTTTGCCAGTAAGTAGCTGGTTCAAGACTTTTTGAATCTGGTTCATCGCTTTTGTTAAACTCTAATCATTTTAATAAACATTGTCAGATCAAATATGTCAACTAGCTCAATAAACCAGGAATCGTTATAATTTAGTTAAAGTCATCTTTATCACTTCGGTAACTTCCCTCCTAGTTCCTGGCTCGTTTAACTTTGAAAGCCGTATAATAGCTGTCAATACGTGTGACCAACACGGCCAGCTACAGAACACGCCTGAGCCCCTTACCGGAAAGCATTGTTTAAAATTCATAAGTTTACAAGAGTTACTCACATCCCACCCATTTCGGCTCAAGGGACTCAAAATAATTCAACTTGAATCTGATACGAGTTGGTAACAGAAAACTGGAACTAGTCCAGATCAGATTTTCTCTCCCTGAAGTTCAGCAGAATGTAGCATTTAGAAAATTGCGTTATCTTTGTCCCAAGAAAGGGAAGCCTTACCAGCGATAAATTTCTGAAAGTATTTGGTATACTGGGACAATGTTTACTCATTCTTGGGAGGCATACATATTTAGACAGGTTTTAAATTGCCATTGAAGTTCTGAATTCTTTTTAAAACAAAATAAAGGATTATTTTGCGGCTAGTGTCATCCAATTTGCACTTCCTGGCTCTTTCAAGGCAGATTTCTTATCTTCAGTCTTCTCCTTGATGACTAGGGCTTTTCCTTATTTGGTGCTCTTTGGGCTAATTTCCTTCAAAAGGCTAAGCATATTGTAAAGATCAAGGCTTCATGATGGGCATACGGAAATGTTAATGAGTCGTTCCTATTTATAAATTCTAACAGTGCTGACAGTCCAAAATTTGCTTCCTGTAGAAGCTGGATATATCTCTGCAAAAGTAGAGCTGAAATGGAAACACTAAACTCTATCTTCCTTTCCATTGATATTTCAAAATTTAAATGGTTCAAAAATGCTGCAATAGAAATCCTGCTTCTTTTGAATGTGTTGAATGTGCGATCAATTTGGATAGCCAAGGAGTAAAGATCTTTATTCTCTAAGCTGCACACATTTTTTTAAGCTTTCTGTTCAAACCCATCTCGGAAAATATTCCCCTGAGGATCTTGTATTTGTTTGTGAATTGGACAATATATTTTTATCTTTATTCATTTGTGTGTCCTGGACATCACAAGTTATGCCAATATTTGTGGCCTGTCCCTAACAGGTTTAGAGAGATGTGGAGGTGCCGGTATTGGATTGGGGTGGATAAAGTCAGAAGTCACAGGACACCAGGTTATAGTCCAACAGGTTTGTTTAAGATCGCAAGCTTTTGGAGCGCTCTGAAAGCTTGTGGTTTTAAATACACCTGTTGGACTGTCATCTGGTGTCATGTAACTTGTGGTTTAGAGAGGGCATTTGGGGAAAAGGGGTTTCACTCAGAGAGGGTGAGGGTCTGGAACGCACTGCCTGGGTGACTAGTTGAGATGGGAATCCTCACAACCTTTAAAAAGTACTTGAATGAGCACTTGAAGTTACTTGAAGTTGAGTAACATCAAGATGACGGACCGCATGTGGAAAAGTGGGACTAGCGTAGGAACTAATGTATTTTTGGCCGTACAGACTCGATGGGCTGAAGGATCTCTCCTGCACTGTGTGATTCTATGATTCTAACTGCCCTTGAATTGATTTCTGAAGGCAATTAAGCATCAACAATGTTGCTGTGGGTCTGGAGGTACATATAGGCCAGACCAGGTAAGGATGGCAGATTTCCTTCCCTGAAGGACATTGATGAACCAGGTGGAGTTTTTACAACCACCAGTGATTGCTGTTAAGGTCTCCATCACCAAAACGAGGGCCTTGATTTTCCCGATAACAGAGACCATCTCTGTTGTGGTGAAAATGAGGGAAAACATTGAGAATCCCAAGTCCCACCCTTGAAAGCAGCAATTTCATTATTTTGTAGGGTGGGATTTGCTGGTGGTGGTGGTCAGTCTGTAGTTTGCACATGGGCAACTGTTCTTCTGCCTCCACTAAAGTGGAATTTTGGAATCCCTGGGACGTGGAGCCTGGAATGTGGAGAATAGACCAGATAAGACCAGGCCAGTTCTCAATGCATTTCTTCGGGATAACCCCTTTGGAGGGGTGAGATATGGTGCCAGAACATCTTGAGGGTGAAGGGTGTGATAGGATGGAGTGGTGTCAGAGACTATTTGTGAATAGGGAAGGGGTGTCAAAGATCCTTTCTGGGAATCAGGTGCCCTTTGGAACTGTTGATAGAGGAGAAGATCGCCTGTGAAAGATTCATAAACTTCCCAAACTGTCAAAAATGGTCAAGAAGTGTCAGTGAGAGTCGAAATACGTTTTAATAATTAAAGTGCAATGTGAAAGTCTAATTAACTGAACAATAGGAACTATTAGCACGTTCTATGTGGCTGGGGATTTGTGGAGACGCGGTGAGTGAACCAAGTGGGTGAAGGGGAAATGGGTAATGGGTGGAGGTGGCATTAAGTTGTCATGGAAACATGAGGGACCATTGGAGATGCGTAGAGGGCATTGGATTAAATGCAATGGCATTGGTGGGGTGTGGGAAGCAAGTGGCGGGTTCAATTGCATGGAAAAAGTTAAAGTGGTGTTGGGGAGGGCTCGGCAGAGGTTATTAAATTTCCAGAACATGTGATAGGACAGACAGAATGGAAAGGGTCAGGAATCTAACTTCAGGCACAGCAGATAAGGGGACAACTATAAGAAGGGGGGGCAATAAACACATCTAAGTGTTGTACTTAAATGCGTGCAGTATACAAAACAAGGTAAATGAGCTTGTAGTGCAGATTGAAATTGGCAGGTATACTTTTGTGGGTATCATGGAGATGTAGCTGCAAGAGGATCAGGGCTGGGAACTAATTAGCCATGGATAC
>NW_025970425.1:0-12210 GCF_021869965.1 Rhincodon typus | reverse complement strand
AAGGTTGCAGGAACAGCAACTCATATTCCGCTTGGGAACCCTGCAGCCCAATGGTATCAATGTGGATTTCACAAGTTTCAAAATCTCCCCTCCCCCTACCGCATCCCAAAACCAGTCCAGCTCGTCCCTGCCTCCCTAACCTGTTCTTCCTCCCACCTATCCCCTCCTCCCACCTCAAGCCGCACCTCCATCTCCTACCGACTAACCTCATCCCGCCCCCTTGACCTGTCCGTCCTCCCTGGACTGACCTATCCCCTCCCTAACTCCCCACCTACACTCACCTTTACTGGCCCCATCCCTGCCTCTTCGACCTGTTTGTTTCCTCTCCACCTATCCTCTCCTCTATCCATCTTCTATCCGCCCCCCACTCTCTCCCTATTTATTTCAGAACCCCCTTCCCCTCCCCCTTTTCTGATGAAGGGTCTAGGCCCGACACGTCAGCCTCTCTACTCCTATGATGCTGCTTGGCCTGCTGTGTTCATCCAGCCCTGCACCTTGTTGTCTCGGATTCACCAGCATCTGCAGTTCCTACTATCTCTGACTCCATAGTAGATAGGTTGCGAGAGAATTTCGCTCATGCGTTGTTCTTTGGGTCACTTTGGAATTGGAATTATTGTCACTTGTACTCAAGCCCAGGAATACAAAGCGCAGTGAAAAGTATACAAAGTCACGATTCTCTGGCATCATTTTAAAATACAAAACCAGAATTTTTTTTTAAAAAGTCAAGAAATAAAGGAAAGCGGGGCAAAATAAAAATGAAAAACATTCAGATTGTAAAGTCCTTATCCAAAAGGAAGAAGTCCAAATTTTAAAGTCTTATCTCCCTGGGCCTAGCCCTGGCCTGGATTTTTGGTCAGCCTCATTCTGGAACATGCTCCACCAATTGCCTTTGCAGGCACAGTGAAAACAAAATGGAACTTTTCTCAACAGGCAAAAGCAGGTTCCAGAAGCCCATTTTACTGCTTGTTTAATGTTCTTTTCTACTGAATGTAAATTCCACCTACACAAAGGCAGCAATAAAAGAAGTCTTCCAAGATTATCTCTGTCCAGAATAGTAATGACCCAGTAGGGCCAGCTTTCCTGTCTCAACCCTGTTTGGCTAGGATCTGTCAGGGTTTTTAAAAAAAATATAATTTCACAGGATGGCAACATCTTTGGCTAGCCAGCATTGTTGCTCAACCTTATTTGCCTTTGAGGAGGTGTTCGTGGGCTGCTGCTGTCCAGCTGGTGTAGATACACACACACTGCTTTTAATGGCATTCCAACATTTTGATCCAGTGACAAAAAAACAGCGATACATTTTTGACTTAATGTTGTGTGGTTTGAAGGGGAACTTGCACATGGTTTAATTCAGTTGTTTATGTAATATCAACATTGCTGGTTGGGCCAGCATTTATTGCCCATCTCTAGTTGTCTTTGATGTGGAGTGGTGAACTGCCTTCTTGAACCACTGCAGTCTATTTGGTGTAGATAAACCCACAGGAGGGAGTGAATGATATTTTGGGAGGGACTTCCATTGTCCAGATCTAGCTACATGTGGACATGGGCTGCTTCAGTATCTGAGGAGACGTGAATTGTGCTGAACATTGTACAATCATCAGTGAACATCCCCACTCCCACTTCTGGCCTTATAATGGAGGGAAGGTCGCAGATGAAGCAGCTGAAGATGGTTAGGCTAAACACAATACCTGAAGGAACTCGTGCAGAGATGTCCTGGATCTGAGATGGCTGACCTCTAAAGACCACAGCCATCTTCCTTTGTGCCAGGTATGAGACCAACTTTAGAATGAATGGAAATGAGGAGGTGATTTTGTTAGTGCTCCTTGATGCCACACTAAATCAAATGCTGTCAATTTGTCAAATACAGTCACTCTAATCTTACCTTTGGAATTCAGCTGTTTTGTCCACATTTGAATGAAGGCTGTAATGAGGTCAGGATCTGAATGGCCCTAGTGGAACCCAAACTGTGCGTTGTTGAGCATGTTATTGGTGAGCAGGTGCTGCTTCATAGCATTGTTAATGACCCCTTTTTATCACTTTACTAATGACTGAGAGTAGTCTGATGGGGCAGTCATTGGCTGGGTTGAATTTCTCCAGCTTTTTGATTACAAAACATACTTAGGCAATTATCCATATTGTTGGGTAAATGTGAGTATTGCAGCTGGAACAGTTTGGTTAGTGGTACAGCAGGTTCTGGAGCGCAAATCTTCAGGACTACTGAGAAAATTTGGTCAGGGCCTATAGCCTTTGCGGTATTCAGTCCCTTCAGTTTCTTAATATCACGTAGCATGAATTGAGTTGGCTGAAGAATGGCATTGGGAAGTTGGAGACCTCTAAAGGAAGCCGAGATGGATCATCCACTTGGCTTTTTGGCTGAAAGGTACTGCAAAAGTTCTAGCCTTATCTTTTGCACTGGTATGCTAGGCTTCCCCATCATTGAGGATGTGCAGCCTACTCCCCAATGAGTTCTTTAATTGTTCTCTATCACCGACAACTGGATGGGGCAGGACTGCAGAACTTAGACCTGATCCATTGGTTGGGGATCAGTTTGTCCTGTATTTCACTTGTTGCTTATGCTGTTTGGCACACAGGTAGTCCAGTACTGTAGCTTCCCCAGCTTAACACACCTTCTAGATAAGACTTGTGCTGCTCCTGGCATGCCCTCCTGCATAAAATCTATCCCATTTAGCCTGGTGACCAGGAGGAGGGGTTGTATAGCTCAGTTGGCTGGGTGGCTGGTTTGATACAGAGTAATGCCAATAGAATGAGTTCACTGCCTGCACCACCTAATGTTAGCGTGAAGGATTCTCCTTCTCAACCTCACCTGAGGCCTGGTAACCCACAAGTTGTCTCTCTCAAATTAGATAGTAGGCCTATGGTGACTTTACCTTTAATGCCACGTGACACAAAAGAGGGTATCCTCAATGTAAAAACAGGACTTTGTCTCCACAAAGACTATACAGCAGTCAACTCTTGCTGATATGGTCATGGAGAGATGCACCTGTGGCAGGCAGATTGGCAAGAATGAGGTCAAGTATGCTTTGCCCTCTTGTTGGTGCCCTCAGCACCTATGCAGACCTTCTTTAGCACCTAAGTCCTTTAGGACTTGGCGAGCTCAGTAAGTTGTGGTTCTAGGGGGCCACTCAGTGGTAGACATGGAGGTCCCCCACTGCAAACTAGCCCCTGCAGTGCTTCCTGCAGGTGGTGTTCAATCAGTTGACTTGTGGGGAGGAGGTGAGGCAGTACATGGTAATGAGCAAGAGGTTTCCTTAGCCATGTTCTGATACGAGATTTCACGTGGTCCAGAATCAATGTTGAGGACTCCTGGGGGAAAGCCCTCTCATCTGTTATAGCACAGTCCTGCCAGTGGAACAAGACATATTCAAGGTGGATGAAGGCATTAACTGGGACACTAAAGTAACAATTCCACAAGTCAGGTTCAACTAGTCTCTAGAACAATTCTCCCAATTTTGGCACCAGCTCCCAGATAACAGTAGGAAGAACTTTTCTGGGTCAACAGGCAACAGGTCAACAATTGTTGCCACTTCTATTGGTTAGGTTGATGCTAGATTAGATGCCTGGTTTCATTAAATATGTTTCATATCGTGGTTGGTATCAATGTTTTCTCAGCAAGACAGATGTAAAATCACCAATGCTGCTACTTTGATCACCATTCAGCATCCTGTGCTAGAAAAACAAATATGCAAGTAGAAATGAGGAAGTTTACAAGGGTTGCATTTGATTGTGATAACTCACATAAAACTTTCCTCCCGAGAAGATGTAACCTTATTTGCAAAGACGACTCACCATTTTAATGAAGTAGTAATAACCACTAGCACCTTATTGGACTGTCAGCGCAGTCTGGATGGAACATTTTTTCAACTTGGGAACATTAAAATTAGCTTATCTGATTCTAAATTATTGTCTCACATCTGAGAATTAGTTTTCTATGAATTTTTGTCATCGCTTAAATAAATTACCAAGAACTAGTAATAACCACCAAATGACTTTGCAGGTGGTGAATTCAACTCCCATCAAAGCGCTCACTGCAATACTATCAAAGAAATTACTGACAAATTCCACAACTTTGAAGCACTGAAGGAGCTGTACTTTTTTTTTTAAATTACAGAGGATGCTTAATGGAGGAATTCTTCTTGAAGCACTGTAATTTATGATGAGAGTGTGATAATTACTTCCAACGAATCAATCTATTATTTTTAAGCTCTGAACATTGGCATTACTAATTTCAGACCTTAAGCCCTCAGTTTACTTACAGCATATGTTGAAGCACTATGCATGTGTTTGGGGGCGCTATTAATGCCTTGGAGAAGTGAAGCACATTTATATTCCAGAAGTGGACCCTTCATTAGCCAGAACTACTCTATGTCTTTGTTTACACCGAAAACCGAGGTCTGGACAGAATGGACTTAGAGAAGACGTTTCCATTTGTAGGAGACTCGAGAACCTGAGAGCACAGCCGCAGTACGATGAGATGACCCTTTACAACTGAGATGAGGAGAAATTTCTTTAGCCAGAGGCTGCTGAATCTGTGGAACTCATTACTGCAAGATGATGTGGAGGGCAAGTCACTGCCTGCATTTAAGAGATGGCAGATAGGCTCTTGCTTAGTAAGGGGATCAAAGGTTACCAGGAGAAGGCAGGATAATGGGACTTAAAAATGTATCAGCCATAACCGAATGGCAAAGCAGACCCAAAGGGCTGAATCGTAATCTTTTCTATCTTATGGTCTTATATCTTTCACAATATCTAATTTTAGTTCAAACCTTCTGCATCTACCAGCTTTTCTGCCTTCTTTTTCATCTTTCCCATGTCATTTTCCTCTTATCGATTGGCCAGAAAATTCACTACCTCAGTCAAATGATCTTTTATATCATTCAAGTCTCTGACTATCCTTTAAATAGTTTACAGGTCATTCAAACCATTAACTTGTAAGTTGATTGTTGCTTTCAACTTCCATTGTTTTCTGACTCTATTAATACAACATTGGATCTTTCATATTTCACCAATGTGGAGGTGCTAGTGTTGGACTAGGGTGCACAAAGGTCAAAAATCATATGACACCAGGTTTATAGTCCAATAAGTTTATTTGAAGACACAAGCTTTCTGAGTCTTGCTCATTAGTCAGGTGACATCTGAAGGAGCAAGACTCAAAGCCTGTGTCTTCAAATAAACTTGTTGGACTATAAACTTGGTGTCGTATGATTTTTGACCGTTTCCTCAGTGGCATCTGATGCTTGCTTTGGCAAACCGAACTTGCACAGCTCTATAGTTACTTGTACAATAGCATAACTTCATCAGCAGCATTTCCTTTTGACCTGGACTGCACGTCTTTGTCACTTAAACATTTCATATCTTTATATTCTATGTGAGTTGAATGAACACTATATGAAGTTGTGCTTGGCTTGAACCATACATAAAACTTTAGTGAGAGACAAAAGTAAAGTATGAATACGATCAGTAGCTGAAATTCAAGCAGCACAACTTAAGTTTGCATAACAAAATATAGAACACATTCGACCCTTACAGAATTATCCTTCTGTATCCTGCCCTACAGCAAAGGTGATATCCTCTCATATTTCTAGTCCTAAGTTTCATAGCCTTTTGGTGCCCAT
Source organism: Rhincodon typus (assembly GCF_021869965.1). Lineage (NCBI taxonomy): Eukaryota > Metazoa > Chordata > Chondrichthyes > Orectolobiformes > Rhincodontidae > Rhincodon > Rhincodon typus. The sequence continues at coordinate 6,577 of NW_025970425.1, read as the reverse complement.
TTAATATCTTGTTTCTGAACACCAGAAAATCTCCCTTGTGTTCTGTTCTTAATTGTCTCAATCAGTATCAACGAGCCTTCCTTCTCAAACACCACAGAAATCAGAGTTGTTCAACAAGACATGCTTTTTCAGGTACTCTAATAAATCACTGATTTTTTTAATGCCTGGGAGTATCAACTTTAAATTAGCAAATATATCCCCTATATATAGTGAATATCTTCCATCTAATAGATGTTAGCTACTTTAATTTACACCGAACATCAGAAAAAGGTCATTTTCTTGGAATTTCCTCCATCCATACTTATAATCAGCAATGTTCACGTTGAGGATCACTACAATATGCCTCCAAGCTACACAAAAGGTCTCAGTGGATTGTATCTTCCAACAGTGGTACTAACCAAATTATTTGATTTGATTTGATAATAATATAGGCAGTGTGCACGCACTTGGAACCTATTTCACTATATAACAAGGATAAAATTAATTGAGATTCACTCATTGCAACTGATTTAACTATTAAAGTCACAACCACTTGGAAAAACCACTTCTGTTACTGTAAATTTCCAGTCAAACTCGGAATCTTGACCATATGCATTTCATTATTTTCTGCTGGGCGAATATTAAGCCCATGGCTTCACTTAACTTTCAAGGCTTAAATTTTGTTCTTCATGTCAAAGACTCAATCCCTCCTAGTTACATAGATTTATTTCTCTTCAGTAGGCTAAGAAACATTTGGCCTTTCTGCTCCACTGTTTCCCGTTCATTGTTAAAGTTCTCTCTCCTGGAATCTGTTCATCCTCCTGCAAATGGCAATTTCAGCTCTTATGGCAAAACTGCTGAACCAGTTTTCCTCTGGAGTTAGGTAATGTGTTTAAGTTCCACTTCAGAGACTTGAGCACATATTAAAGTGGCAGCGATAGATTGAGTACAGTAATGTTGAAGGTATCATCTTTCAGATGATAAACTAAAGCCTTGGCTGCCTTTAACTGACTTGAAGAGAAAGGCAATATTCCTGGTACCTTGGCCAACATTTTCACTAAATTATAGTTATGTGTTTCATTGTTGTTTGCAGAAGCTTACTGTGCATTAATTAGTTCCTATATTAACAAGCAACTACACCTAGAAAATACTTCTGAATTCAAAGTACTCCTTCAGGGCACTTGTGACACTGCAGTACATCTCTACTTATTCGTCAAGACGCTTGGATTCAAATCCTACCTGTTCCAGGGACACGTAATAACTGCAGTGAACAGGCTGATAAAAAGGGGAAGAAAAATTAAAAGTGCTCCTTGATGCAAGGAGGTTGTGACAAGTTTCATATAAACCCAATCTGTTCTCTTATTAACTTGACTTTGGAATCCCACGGTAGTCTGAATCACAGCTTGTACCTGGTTTTCTGTTGCTCTGCTGTATTTACAAAAAAATCATTTCCCAATATTTCCATGCAACATGTGATGGCAGCAATTACACTGAAAAATCTATAGGCAAATTGAATCTTTATTGCATCTTCCATTCTCTGAAACCCAACAAGATTGTCAAGCCTGATGATATTCTTCCCACTATCTTCAAGATGCATTCTTCAAAATTATTCCTTACTGTTTAAACCTCCAATCCAGGTTTACTAAATTTATCTTGGTGATACTTTCTCAAGTAGTACAGAATTTTGCCATCTGTCATGTTAACCACCAGCTCAAACGGCCTAGCATAATGTTAAGAAATTAACAAGGTAACAAGAGAAATGCGTAGTTTGACAACTGTCATTGATGACATCATTGCCTTGAGCAATCAAAATTCATGGCAGCATCTGGCAGCATTTTACCAAGTGATTTCCACTTTTTCATTTCTTCAACTGCTCCAACTTGAGGGTTTCAGCTATCTCATTCATTCTCATGAGGGACTTGAATCTTAACAATTCTTCTGCCCTAACAATTTTTTTAAAATTAAAATTCCACATTCCTCAACTTCTTAAGTATCACATCCCAAAGTTTCAAATTCCTTTTTAATGACTTACTGCTTGCATTGCCAGTTCCTGGACAATGGATGGGGAAAGAAAAAAAATCCCTTCTCACAGGTAATCTATCTGGATATGAAAACAAATTTTTCTTAAAATACTGTGTTACGATAATATGGTCAATGCCCTCTGCACTTTATGCTCACTTACAGTTCTATTTATTGTAATTACATTGCTCTAATTCTTTCATAGGACCTCAACATTTTGAATCTGCTTATCCCCATCAATCCTTTCATCAGATATTTTAAAAACCAATTTTTAAAGGTAGAGGCTAGATTCATTGTCTTTCAATACTTTTTTTCAGTTTTAGTGCTGTCGTGCCCAATAGTCCATCTTGGTTTCTTAATGAAAAATGAAAGCCACCAATCGCAATTTAATAATTCTATTTGGTGTGCACTTTCCATTACTGACTATTGTAGATACACTTAATTGCACAAAAACATATCAATGAAAGTAAGAGTCACTACATCATATTTTTCCTGTTACCTGTTTGTCTTTTGTAAGAAGCAAAAATAGATGCAGCGTGCCCAACAAATCACGGGGAATATACCAATCAGAAGGCACCAAATAGGAACAAAACACAAATAATTAAAGTTAAGAAGTACAAATTTATTTAAGGCAAATCAAAATATTATTTGAAAATAATTCTATGAATGGTTCTAAGAGCTTGTTATTAAAAAATATAGTGTAACAGTGAATATAAAAACCTAAAGATTATTAAGCTTACCAATGCAATGGAAAAATCGCTTGTTTGAAACATCTGTACTAAAGGAAGAAGCTTAAAGAGTGGAGTTTATGGTCTTTCCCACTGTTACAGAGCAGATTGTAAGGCATGTCTTCTGCATGTACAGCTGTTCTTTAAATGACTTATCTGGCCAGTTTAAAACAGATCTCCCTATTTCAAATGCTTCTGTATTTCCTATCAATTAGGAAATTCTTGCCAAAAAAAAAATTCTGCTCCTGGAAGCAGAAATGGCCATTTATTTTATATTAAATAATCAAATTCATGGTGGAACGTGAACAATGTCTTTTGAAGTAACTGCAAGTAAAAAATGCATATTGTACACAAGCTAACTTCATAGCAATTCACTAAAAGATAATAAAATCACACAGACACAGCCAAGAATGAAAACCGCATGAGAAAGGAGCAGCTCTTCATTTATTTTTTGCTAAAATAACAGCTTTTGTAATATTTAAGATACATCATACACTAATTATTGCTAATATATCCATAGTAGCAATCCTGGAAGCAGTGCTATATTCAAATATGGACAGAAATCCTAAATAAAAATTCTGATTAGACATATACTTAATTTGAACTTTGATAACTTTTGCAAGAAGATTCAGTAAAGGAGAAAAAAATTGTATTGTATTGTGTACTATTTATTTCTTGGTCTTTTCTAACAATAAAGAGTTGCTCCTCTCTATGCAGAGATTTATTTAAAGCTAGTAACTTACCCTGCAGTGCACAAGGAAAATGCTTATTTTCCAGTTCATTAAAACAGAATTTGTGCATCATACCTAGAAGAGATCTTACAAACTTCTTTCCAAGTTCTTTCAGACAAGATGCACACTCCATCTCGTTTGAAACAAGTAACTAACCCACCATTGGCAACGTGATGGGAAATATGTTGGCTACTTTTTAAAAAAACCTCTTTCCACCTAAAAGAAAGATTCTGAAGCCAAAGAAATTTATATTCTAATGGATGCAATTCTTTTTAAAAAAAAAAAAAAATCAAAATCTCAATTTGCTTGGGAAGTTAAGAAAATAGTTGTTCTTGATCACATTTTACATTGTAACAAATCAATTTTCTTTTTGATTTACACTGAGCAGATTAAAATTAAAATCAAGACTAAGAAAAAGATGTAAATGCAGGCAATATCTAATACAAAACCTTCCCGAGCAATTAAAAACAGAAACAATTTAGTTTCAAAATCAACCTACAGCACTTACAATTTAAACTGCACAAAAGGTGTAACCAGTTTCACCTGGGGTCACATCCTTTTCCACCTGAATATAGTTACCTGTGTTCGAGAATTTCAAAAACACTCCACTGAAATATTTGCAAAGTGGAAAAGCTGTGAAAGATCAGGATCAAGTTGCACAGGAAACTATAATCTCCATTAGTGTTCTAGATATAAATCTTGCTATCAGTATTTCCTGTTTACATTTTCTTATTCACTGTTTAATGAAAAACACAGATTCTCACTCTAGATTTAAAGCAGTTAGGAGAATCACAATGCTCTGCAAATCACTTTCTAACAAGTGCTTGCTTCAGGACCACAACTTTATTGTTGGCCTTTATCTAGTACATGGGATGTACATATTAACAGGTGTTAATAAAAGGTCAGTGCCTGCACAATACATCTACTAATGGAACCGAGCATTGCTTTTTTTTTTGCATAACACAACTGAAACAGGCTCTAATAGAAATTACATTAGACTTTAGCATCCGGCAGTACACTTCAAAAAAAATAAACAGTGTGACTAAAACGGGTTTAAGTTGATTAACACCATTGAATCACGGTACTATAATTTTTATACTACATGATTTCATTACAGTATACAATACAATTATACAAAATGAGTTAACATCAAAGAATACAACCAAATTAAGATTGCAAACAAAAAATCTCAAAACTTTATACAGGAAATAACTCTGAAGTATGCATGTAGTACAGTTACTGCCAACTCTATGATTCTGAAGAAACTATTGCAAGCAAAAAATTCAAATTTCAAAAAAAAAAAAAATCACATAGCATCTGCATTACTAGCATATCCAAATGAGTGTACAATATGCACACCTGGAAAATACAAAATTAAAAATGTGAATTGCTCTAAGCACTGGGAGAGAGTGTCATATTTATATGAATGCTGAAATAAGTCCAATTTTTAGCACTGTCAGGTAGATGTTTGATAAATGCAAGTTCATCAGGGCATCTTTCCCCCAGAGTAAATATGTTGGTTAGAAGACACCTAGGTGTTATTGAAACAGGAAAACAGGACAAAAACAGGGAGAGCATCCTAGCATCATCATCTCCAAATTTTTGACTACTTTATCAAAACAAGTCTTTTTTTTTGTTATGCAAGAGTTATTTAAAATTCTTCTCTAGAAATATACAAAGGGAAGGTCAACATTATGCCCAAATGTGGTCATATAATGCCCTGTTAAGGACTAGGTTCTTCCCACCTGGAGAAATCTACTGGTTGTTTTTGGCCTTGGCATGTGTTAAGATGTGAGACTTCAGGTTAGTTGATTGGGCAAACTTCTTATTACATCCATCGAAAGGACAAACATAGGGCCTGTCTCCAGTATGGATTCGCACATGAGTGCGCAAATTGAAGTCCAGTGAGAAGCGTTTTCCACATCCTTCAAATGTACACTGGTTCAAAACAAAAAACAAAAAACATAACATTTTACTGGCAGAAAGAGCTTCCCATGGTTTCTATTAAAACAAAAGAAAACACAGAACATAAGTTACAAATGAATCCTGCACCCTAGGCTTAAATTTTATGGACTAGGAAGAAGCAGGATAGGTTTGGATTACTGTTTCATGGGTTGAATGCACCCTAATCGAAAGCCCTCTATCTTATGTTGCAAATGCTTATAACTAAACAGCCATTTCCAATCCTCTTAGACTTTGATGCCCAAGTAAAATTCTGCTTCTGCAGCACTCTTGCATATACTAACAAATTAACTGAAAGCGGGCAAGTCAATTTCACGGGACTTTGCAGAGCCAAGACCTTGGGCTCATCAATCTTTGACAGGCCTAAGTCCGGGTCTCTTGATGTGACAAAAATGATCTTCTAATACACTGCACTATCCAACATTCAATTCCACCAAATTTTTGACATACTGTGGCAGTGACTGGATCAAATATGGGGAGAAAGAAATTCTTAAAGTAGAGAAGGTCCCCTTGCTAAAGAAAGTCCATCAAGACAGGAGCAGCAATATTGTTGATCTTGCTAAATAAGTTCACCTATTAGGTCACTAGAATTGAACTGCGTTTATAAAAAGAAAACGATATTTTATTCATTCGTGTGACGTGGGTATTTCTGGCCGGACCGGCATTTATTGCCCATCATTAACTGCTCGAGAAGGTGGTGGTAAGCTGCCTTCTTAAACTATTGCAATTTATTTGCCCCAAGTACATCAACAATGCTGAGAGGGGGTAATTTCCTAGCGACACTGAAGGAAAATGGATACATTTCCAAATCACAGTGGCTTGGAGGAGGAGAACTTGCAGATGGTGGAGATACATCTTGTCCTTCCAAAAGACAATGGTAATGAATCTGGAAGGTGCTCTAAAGGAACCTTGAATTTCTGTAGTACATCTTGCAGACTGTACACACTACTGCTACTGAACTTAGCGTGTAGAGGGACGTTGGTGGATCATGTTAAGCTTCGTAAGTGTTGTTGGAACTGCACTCATCCAAGCAAGTGGGAAGTATCCCATCATGCTCCTAACTTGTGGATATAGTAAGGACTGCAGATGCTGGAAGTCAGAGTCGATAAAATGTGGAGCTGGAGAAACACAGCAGGTCAGACAGCATCAGAGGAGCAG
>NW_025970424.1:0-12212 GCF_021869965.1 Rhincodon typus | reverse complement strand
TTTTGGGAAAAGCAGTTGCTGTACCATGCTGTCCTGCATCCAGATAGGTTGCTTTCTAAGGTGCATTTATAAAAATCGATAAGAGTCCTTGTGGGCGTGCCGAATTTCCTTAGCCTCCTGAGGAAGTAGAGACGTTATCCTTTCTTGGCCATTGCATCAACATGGGTGGACCAGGACAGATTGTTGGTTGATCGTCACTCCCAGGTTCATGTTGTTCTCGACCATCCCCACCTCAGCACCATTGATGCAGACAGGGACATGCTCTCTACCCCACTTCCTGAAGTCAATGACCAGCTCCTCCATTTTGCTGACATTGATGAAGAGATTGTTGTCTTTATACCATGTCACGAAGCACTCAATCTCCTTCCTGCATTCTGTCTCATCGTTGTTTGAAATCCAACCTACAACAGTGGTGTCATCAGCAAACCTGTAAATGGGGTTGGGTTGGAATTTGGCCCCACAGTTGTGAGTGTTTAGGGAATATTTATGGAGCTGAGTGCTCAGCCTTGCGGGGTCTCGGTGTTGAGGATTATTGGAGAGGAGGAGGTGTTGTCGCCTGTTCTCACTGACTGCGATCTGTGGGTCAGGCACAAAAACAGAAGTTGCTGGTAAAGCTCAGCAGATCTGACAGCATCGGGTCCGAAACGTTAACTCTGTTTTATTTCTTCACAGATGCTGCCAGACCTGCTGAGCTTTTCCAGCAACGCCTGTCTTTGTTCCTGATTTACAGCATCTGCAGTGCTTTTGGTTTTTATGGTCAGGAAGTTAAGGATCCAGTTACAGACTAGGGAACCGAGACCTAGGTGTCAGAGTTTAGAGATGAGTTTGTCACTTCGAATGACATATAAGAAGCTAATGAAATTCCACAGCAATGCCTCTGCCATAGTGGTTGGGAATGGATCCCACCACACCATTCCCTCGGGGTAAGCTGCCCTGTGACCCTCTCCCTTCTATTCCTGTTAACAAAGAGGACATAAGGCACGGTGATCAGGACGGCTTCATAGCCCATAGCTGTATGATATGCAATTGGAGCATTGATAATCCCTGGCAGGTGCAAAATAAACACGCTAAGGGGGCTATTCATCGGCTGAATGGACCATTGAAGACCAATTGTAGGTGGCAGTTGTCTGTTTAGCCTTCGCTAATTGCTTTACATCAGTTTGAAGTGAGTTGTGTGAAAATGGATCTGCAGAGCGGTGAGCTCAATCACTGAGTCAGTTTGTGCTGTGTTACAAAAGAGCCCAGAGCAGGTATGAAGCTGCTCTTTCACATGCCTGTCAGTATGAACAGGAGGGACAAGGCAAGTCAATGATGTCATTGGCTGCGCTCTGCTCCTAAACACCAATCATTGTGCCTCTGTGACTGAAGGCAAGTAATCCAATCTGTGCTGCTTGAGTTTCAACACTTCAAGTGGACAGATGTGATACCGAGCACTCCTCATTCACACACAATGATCCATTTTGCTTTTTTTTGGCGGGATATATTTCAAGGATGAAGTGCTAACATGTTCCCATCAAACTGAGGGATCTCATTGCTGAGGAATGGAATACTGATCCAGCACGCCCAGAATCAAACACTCCCAGGACAGGGACAGCACGGGGTTAGATACAGTGTAAAGCTCCCTCTACACTGTCCCCATCAAACACTCCCAGCACAGGGACAGTACGGGGTTAGGTACAGCTTCCTCCATACCATACCATCAAACACTAAGCAGCCTTTGGTGAATTTCTACAATGCATCTTGCAGAGGGTACACAGTATCTGAGGAGTTGTGGGTTGTGCAGTCACCAGTAAACATCCCACTTCTGACCTGATGATCAAGTGAAGGTCCTTATGTCTGGAACCATTCACATAAAATTTTCCACTCTCTTCTAATGTGTCCACACCCTTCCTGAAGTTCGGTGTATGAACTGGATGTAACCTTCAGCTGTGGCTGAAATAGTGTTTTACACTAATGGCTTTTCTACTCCTTCCCCATAATGAAAATGTCTATGATACTCCATGCCATATTAACTGCATTCTCAAACCTGCTCTACCGCCTTTAATAATTTATGCACAAAAGCACGTTGTCTCCTGCGCCTCCTTTAGAATTGTATGCTTTATTTTATATGGTTCTCTTTTTTATCCTGCCCAAATGTAGCACCTCACACTTCCCTCCATTGAATTTCACCAGTCACTTGTTCGGCCATTCCACCAATCTGAGTCCTTTCATTGCTAGGATACATAGAACATAGAACATCTACGCCATCGTCCTCAGATTTCACAGTATCTACGTTTTGCATCATTTGCAAGTATTGAATTTGTGTCTTGCACCCATAGTCTCCACCAATAACATATATCAGGCAGAGGAGGGTTCTTAAGACCAACAGAAACCGAAAGAACTGAGGATGCTGTAAATCAGGAACAAAAACAAAGTTGCTGGAAAAGCTCAACAGGCCTGGCAGCAACCGTGAAGGAAAAAACAGAGTTAACGTTCTGAGGAAGGGTCACGGGACACGAAATGTTAACTCTGTTTTTTTCCTTCACAGATGCTGCCAGACCTCCTGAGACTTTGTTTTTGTTCTTAAGACCAATACCTGGGGAACTCCTTCATAAATAACCCTCCCATCCAAAAAACAACCATTCACCACGACTTCCTGTTCCCCGTCTCTCAGCGAATTTCATTTCCACATCACTTCTGTCCCTTTTATTCAATGAGACCCACTTGTGAGACTGTTGTGCACCACTTTATCAAATGCATTTGGAAATCTGTGCATACCACATCAACAGCATTACCCTGCTCTCTGCCACCTCATCCATACCGTCTGGCAAGTTAGTTGAACATGATTTTCCCTCAGCAAATCCATACTGGTTTTCCATCTTCGCGCAAATGAATGATCACTTCTGAGAGCTTTCCCTCTTCCAGAGGTTAAACAAGCTGGACCCACAGTTGCTGGGCTTATCTTTTAACCTGTCTTTTGAATAAGTGTGGCTCAGTGGTTAGCACTGCTGCCTCATAGCACCGGGGACCCGGGTTCAATTCCACCCTCAGGCAACTGTCTGTGTGGAGTTTGCACATTCTCCCCGTGTCTGCGTGGGTTTCCTCCTGCGGTCCAAAGATGTGCAAGTTAGGTGGATTGGCCATGCTAAATGTGTCCACATATGTGCAGGCTGGATGAGTTAGCCATGTTTAATGTGGGGCCATGGGGAAAAGTTGGGATGTTCCTTGGAGGGGTGGTGCAGACTTGATGAGCCAAATGACCTCTTTCTGCACTGTAGGGATTTACAATTTTTCACCCTTGAGTCTGAGGAAGGTTGGACAATCATGATCAGTGCCTCTGTAATTTCCACTCACAGTTCTTCAGTGGCCTTGGATGCATTTTACCTGGGTCTTAAGCATGGACAGTAAGATGAGAGCAAGATACTGCGGACACTGAAGATCTGAAGTACAAGCAGAAAATGCTGCAGTGCGAAGAAATGGCAACTGCTTGTGATGAGATCTGCTTTGGGTAGATTTGCTGTCATTAGCTCTTGTTGGAATGCCACTCTAGAGAGGTTACTGGGATTAAGTGGTGAAAGATTAACCACTAATAAGTCTTTGGCAGAACAGGCGCATAATTGAATAACAAGAAGTAATTTATTAAATAATGCTAAGATAACAGGTTATATTAGCCTAATATTGGTGAACTACGTTAATGAATGTCACTACAGTCCACCCTGTCATCAGAGAGAGAGAGATAATTGATGGTGAGTTTAAATTGAGGATAAAGGACAGAGCAGGCCCTTTATGGGGACCTCACCTGGCGCAGGAATTGAATCCACAACTTATGGTCACTTTGTGTCACAAACTGTCCACTAGTGACAAAACCAGAAATTACTAGAAAAACTCAGCAGGTCTGTCAGCATCTGTGAAGTGGGAAACAAAATTAACATTCCAGAATTGAAATGTTAACACTACTTTTCTCTCTCCACAAATGCTGCCAGACCTGCTGAGCTTCTCCAGCAACTTTCTGTTTGTTTTCGATTTCCAGCCTCCGCAGTGTTTTGTTTCATTTGAGAGCCCACCGCATCAATGTTAGGTCGGAGACATTGTTGACTTCTAAGAGGTAGTAGTGAGGTCCATGCTACATTGATTGTACGGGGGAGGGATCGGTTCAGCGGGCTGACTTGTGTGACACCATCATCATGGGTTAAATTCCTGCACTGGTGAAGGTTATCATGAACGACTCTCCTTGTCACCATTAGTTGTCCCTCTCAAATGAGAGAGTAGCTGTATAGCCTGGTAATACTTGGGTGACTTTACCTTTGCATGGACTTTGACTAGGTTAGAGCCAGTGTAGAAGAACTGACTGACTCATTTATACCTCAGTGAGCAGAGCTCTACCAAAGCTGTTGGGTTAACTCTTTCAGGCCAATTGTCTTGTACAAATCTCCCTCCAAGGTTTACTCCCCCTCCCTTCGTAGAATCATCACAGTGTGGAAGCAGACCATTTGGCCCATCAAGTCCACACTAACCCTCCAAAGGTCATCCCACCTAGACCAACCTGTAACCCTGCGTTGCCCAAGGCTAACCCACCTAGCCTGCACATCCCTGGGCAATTTAGCATGGCCAATCCACACAACCTGCTCATCTTTGGACTATGGGAGGAAGCCCACGCAGACACGGGGAGAACGTGCAAACTCCACACAGACAGTTACCCGAGGCTGGAATCAAACCGGGGTCCCTGGTGCTGTGAGGCAGCAATGCTAACCACTGAGCCACCATGCCACTCTCTCCCTTGTTAAACCCATTATACTATTGCTATGACAGGTATGTCAAGTTTTCCACCCTCCCTTCTCCCTCTTAAGTCTTTGCCTTTGTAAATTTAAAAACTGGCGAGTTATTTTAAACTTTGTATGTCTTTCACTGGAAGTTGGTTTGCTAATGTTGAAGTTGGTGATGGACTGTTGTCCTACCAGAAAGATCTTCAATTGATGATTGATGATTGATGAAAATTGATGCACAGAGAGATCTGGGTGTTCAGGTCCATTGTACCCTGAAGGTGGTAACGCAGGTCGATAGAGTGGTCAAGAAGGCATACGGTATGCTTTCATTCATCGGACGGGGTATTGAGTACAAGAGTTGGCAGGTCATGTTCCAGTTGTATAAGACTTTGGTTTGACCACATTTGGAATACTGCGTACAGTTCTGGTCGCCACATTACCCAGAGGATGTGGATGCTTTGGAGATGGTGCAGAGGAGGTTCACCAGGATGTTGCCTGGTATGGAGGGCGCTAGCTATTAGGAGAGGTTGAGTAGATTAGGATTATTTACATTAGAAAGACGGACGTTGAGGGGGGACCTGATTGAGGTCTACAAAATCATGAGAGGTATAGACAGGGTGGATAGCAAGAAGCTTTTTCCCAGAGTGGGGGACTCAATTACTAGGGGTCACGATTTCAAGGTGAGAGGGGAAAAGTTTAAGGGAGATATGCGTGGAAAGTTCTTTACGCAGAGGGTGGTGGGTGCCTGGAACTTGTTGCCAGTTGAGGTGGTAGAGACGGGTATGATAGCGTCATTTAAGATGTATCTAGACAGAATGGGCAGGGAGCAGAGGGATACAGATCCTTGGAAAATAGGTGACAGGTTTAGATAGAGGATCCGGATCGGTGCAGGTTTGGAGGGCCGAAGGGCCTGTTCCTGTGCTGTAGTTTTCTTTGTTCTTTGTTCCTCAAAGTGTTTGAAAGTAGAGAATTGAGTTGGTGATTGAGGTAATCTGCATTTTTTGGCTTTATCATGGGGTAGATTTAAGGGAAGGTCTTCTGCTATGGCATCTGATCTGTTAACCAAAGTCATCATTTTGTTTGGGTTCCCTTGTCATTGGGACTGACTGGGTAGCATATGTAGCACCTGCTCTGAGTAGGCTGCGCTGATTTTACGCAGAGTTCAGATGGTGGGTTAGCTAAAGTTTTCGCTAAGTCAAACCTCGAACATTTTCCTGCTGGTGTGGAATCACTAAACAGCCCTTTCAGCCCTGCAGTACTGAGGAAGTGTCACTGGACCCGAAACATTAACTCTGATTTCTCTCCAGAGATGTTGCCAGATCTGCAAGGCTTTTCCAGCAACTTCTGTTTCTGATTCCCAGCAACGGCAGTTCTATTGGGTTTTATTTCTGCGAAATCAGTACTTGTTTTCAATTTGAGTGAAACATTTGTTGTGTGGTTTTAGAGCCACAATCGTGATTAGATCAAGACAGACTAGTCGAAGAGAGGGCAAGGGCTATCTCCAATTTGGTCGTATTTACAACACTGTTTACTACATATTAAGACTAATTATTACAATGCATGGTATTCAGAGATATACCAGACCAGTCCTTCTGTATAACTCTACCACACAGAAACATAGAAACATAGAAGATAGGAGCAGGAGGAGGCCATTTGGCCCTTTGAACCTGCTCCACCATTCTTCACGATCATGGCTATCCAACTCAATAGCCTAATCCTGCTTTCTCCCCATAACCTTTGATCCCATTCGCCCCAAGTGCTATATCTAGCCGCCTCTTGAATACATTCAATGTTTTGGCATCAACTACTTCCTGGGGTAATGAAATCCACAGGCTCACCACTCTTTGGGTGAAGAAATGTCTCCTCATCTCCATCCTAAATAGCCTAATCTGAATCCTCAGACTGTGACCCCTGGTCCTGGACACAGCCGCCATGCGGAGAAGAGCAGCAGCGTCCCAGTATCTGAGGTGGTGATGGATGCGGTTTCTCCCGGCGATTGGAACTAGCAGCAAGAATGTCCTCCCGGCGCTCAGGCCTGGTGGGTGGCAGTGGTGACAAGTAGACAGCTCCAGGCAGCGAAGATGGGGGCTGGTGAGAGCTGTAGTATGGGGTGGCACAGTGGCTCACAGCACCAGGGAACCAGGTTCAATTCCAGCCACGGGCAACTGTCTGTGTAGAGTTTGCACATTCTCCCCATGTCGGCGTGGGTTTCCTCCAGGTGCTCCAGTTTCCTCCCACAGTCCAAAGATGTGCAGGCTAGGTGGCTTGGCCATGCTAAAGTGCCCCATAGTGTTGAGGGTAGGAAATGCAGGGGGTGGGTCTGCTTTTATACTGTTTGGAGGTGTGGACTCGATAAGTTGAATAGGCTGCTTCTGTACTGTAGGGATTCTATGATTCCTCTTTAATAAGAGGACAGCCTCCCTCTTGGATGACCCTAGCAGGGATTCTCTTTCTCATTCATTCATAGGATGTACACATCACTGCCCAGGCCAACATTTGTTGTTCATCCCTAATTGCCCTGAGTTCAGTTAGGAGTCAACGAGAGTTTGGAGTCACATGTAGGCCAGACCAGGTGAGGACAGGAGGTTTCCTCCCTAACAGACATTGCTGAACCACATGAGTTTTGACAAAAATTGACGATGATTAAATGGTCACTCTTCGGCTAGCTTTTAAGTTCAGATTTGTTTATTGACTTGTTTCAACTTCTGCTATAATGGGATCTGAACCCATGACCTCAGATTGTTTGCTGGGGCTCTGGATTTCTAGGGCACTGACATTAATATACCACCACCTCCAAATGTTTTCTTGAACCGCTGCGGTCCATGTGTTGTGGGTCGACCCACAATGCCCTGAGGGAGGGAATTCCAGGATTATGACCCAGCAACAGTGAAGGAACGGCAATATATTTCCAAGTCAGGATGGTGAGTGGCTTGGAGGGGAACTTACAGGCAGTAGTGGCGCCATGTTTGCCCTCGCCCTTCGAGATGGAAGTGGTCGTGGGTTTGGAAGGAGCTGTTGGAGAAACCCTGGCATGTTTCTCAATCAGTTTTGATTTGAAACTCACCCTTTGGGAGTCAACATGCAATCAGACTTTGCTTTGTCATCAAATGTTCAGAGTGAGACCACTTTCAGACTGGGGTTTATGTGAGGTTCCTGCCTTCTTTCATGTACTGACAATCCCTTCTGTACCAATATGTTATGGTAATAGTCTGTCGTGCTATCTGCAAGCTGTCATTCCCTCTTGTTGGTAGGCCAGTAACTAGATCATATTTTGACAAGGGGATCATGGGAGACCTCCGCAGTGACAACGAGACTCCCAACATGGAGGCCTGGAAAGAACACAAGAACTGCAAGGGTCCATTCACCCCCTCAATCCCATTGTGCCATTCAAATTAGTCTGTAGACCAACTCCATCTATCCAGTTGGGTCTGTAAACCTTAATATTCCCACTCAACAATAACAGATTACTCTCGTTCTTTGACATTTTTGAGTAGATCGGGGCTTACATCTTTTTGGGGAGGGTGGGCTAAGAATTCCAATGGTCCAGGAGCCTTTGTGTGTCCCTGAGTTCAGTTCCCGGCCTAATTTGGAAGTTATACATCCTTAATGTAGACTCTTACCTCTCCATCGCCAACCCATCCACCAGAGGAACCCATTTCTCTGAATCTGTCCTCTCTGAACGGGATATGAGGAGATTTGTATATGTTCAGTAAGGACTTTCCTCCTTTATTTAGCCAGACCACACTCTGCCTTAGATGCAGCTTGAAATTCTCGAAATATCTCTGTAACTTGAAGCTGCCTTATTTTCTTTCACTTGTTCAAATCTGTTGAATAGCTGTGGCTCACTTTCCATAGCCCACGGTTGGAAACATTCCTGTCCATTCACCATTGGCAGTCCACTGGGATCTCTACAAGATGCTCCAGTATCTGACACTCCACCACACCGATGTTGGCTGACCCTTGCTTCACCTACACACAGCCCAGATCTATTGCAAGATTAAACAGGTCCTCTTCATAATAGAATGAACAAGAATGAAATTCATTAAAACATAACACTGGGAAAAAGAGAAAGTTCTTTATGAAAGGATGAATTTGATATTAATGTTGTTACTGGCTGGTATTTGAGAAATATTTGGCAGGGTGTCTTTTTTCATTTAAAGTGAGATGTGATACAGAGGGACAGTGTTTGATTGCAGTCCACTCCTGAGTCCTCCTAGGTCAGCTATAGTATAGCTCAGCGACATAAAATTACACTGACTGTGCTTTACTCAGTGTCAGCACTGAGTACACCCAGGTCAGGCATGGGATGACAATGGATATTTCCTTCTACATTACCCCGAGAGTGCATTATAGAAATGGGCAGAACACAAAGAAGCCATTCAGCCCATCCAGTCTGCTCCATCATTCAATGAGACGATAATCTGATGTGATAATCTTAAGTCCACTCTCCAGCATTTTCCCCATAAACCTTGATTCCCTCACTGGTTAAAAAAAAAATCTGTCCATCCCAGCCTTGAATATACTGAATAAGCCAACCTCGACAGCCCTCTGTGGTAAAGAATTCCACAGATTAACTTCCCTCTGAGAGAAGAAATTCCTCCCCAACTCTGTCTTAAATGTGTGGCCCCTTATTCTGAGATGATGCGCTCTGGTCCCAGACTCTCCTCCAAGGGGAAACAACCTTTCCATATCTACCCTGTCAAGTCCCCAAACCATCTTGTATGTTTCAATCAGGTTGCCTCTCATTCTTCTAAACTCCAATAAGTACAGACTCAACTACCCAACCTTTCTACATAAGACAGTCCCTCCATACCTGAGATCAGCCGAGTGAACCTTTTCTGGACTTTGTCCAATGCCAGAATATCTTTCCTTAGATTCAGAGCCCAAAACAGTTCACTATTGCATCTTTCCTACGTTTTTGGATAAGCGATTATGCTTAGTCCTGCATTCTTGCTTT
Source organism: Rhincodon typus (assembly GCF_021869965.1). Lineage (NCBI taxonomy): Eukaryota > Metazoa > Chordata > Chondrichthyes > Orectolobiformes > Rhincodontidae > Rhincodon > Rhincodon typus. Next base: position 2,513 of record NW_025970424.1, on the reverse strand, counting down.
TTGCTCCTAACATTGCAAGGAGAAAGCATGGAAACAGACCCTTTGATCGAACTCATCCCCATCAACTAGATATCCTAAACTGATCTAGTCCTATTTGCTAGCATTTGGCCAATCCCTCTAAACCCTTCCTCTTCATATACCTATCCAGATGGCTTTTAAATGTTGTAATTGTACCAGCCTCCACCTCTTCCTCTGGAAGCTCATTCCATACAAAACACCCTCTGCATGAAAATGTTGCCCCTCGGGTCCCTTTTAAATCTTTCCCCTCTCACCTTAAACCTGTGCCCTCTAATTTTTGACCCCCCTGACTTGGGAAGAAGACATGGGCTATTCACTCTATCTATGCCCCTCATGATTTTATAAACATCTATAAGACCACCCCCTAGCCTCTGATGCTCCAGGGAAAATAGCCCCAGCCTATTCAGCCTCACCCTATAGCTCAAACCCTCAAAACCTGGCAACATCCTTGTGAACCTTTTCTGTACCTTTTTCAAGTTTCACAACATCCTTCCTGTAGCAGGGAGACCAGAATTGAACACAGTATTCCTATAGTGGCATAACCAATGTCCTGTATGTCTGCAACATAACCTGCCAACTCCTACACTCAATGTGCTGACCGATAAAGGCAAGTGTACCAAACGCCTTCTTCACTATTCTATCTACCTGCGACTCCACCTTCAAGGAACTATGAACCTGCATCTCCAGGGCTCTACCATTTACAGTATAAGTCTTGCCCTGATTTGCCCTCACATTTATCCAAATTAAACTCCATCTGCTGCTCATTGGCCCATTGGCCCATCTGATCAAGGCCCCATTGTAGTCTGAGATAATCTTCTTCACTGTCCTCCACACCTCCAATTTGATGTCATCTGCAAACTTACTATCAATACCTCCTACATTCACATCCAAATCATTTATATAAATGATGAAAGGCAGCGGACCCAGCACCAGGTGAAATAGTGGTTAGGTCACTGGGCTAGTAACTTGGAAACCCAGGCCTATGGTGAGCCCAGTTCAGGGGAGGCAATGGCCTAGTGGTATTATTGCTGGACTGTTAATCCAGAGACTCAGACAATGTTCTGGGAACCTGGGTTTGAATCCCACCATGGCAGATGGTGGAATTTGAATTCAATAAAAAAAAATCTGGAATTAAGAGTCTAATGATGACTGTGAATCCATTGTCATTTGTCGGAAAAACCCATCTGGTTCAATAATGTCTTTGATGGAAGGAAACTGCAGACCTTACCTGGTCTGGCCTACATGTGACTCCAGACCCACAGCAATGTGGTTGGCTCTTAACCACCCTCTGGGCAATTAGGGATGGGGCAATAAATGTTGGCCTGGCCACTCATCCCGTGAATGAATAAAGGAAAAAAAATCCTGATCAATGATAACCCCCAGGATGTTGATTATGGTAGAGTCAGTGATGGCAATTCCATGTGATTCTTGGAATTTTACATTTCACCAACTCTCATGGTCTAGAATACAGTGGAAACAGCAGGTCAGATGCTAGGAACAGTGCAGTGAGTAACTCACCTCCTGACTCTCCAAAGCCTGTCCACCATCTACAAGGCACAAGTCAGGAGTGTGATGGAATACTCCCCATTTGTCTGGATGGGTGCAGCCCCAACAACACTCAAGAAGCTCGACACCATCCAGGACAAAGCAGCCGCTTGATTGGTACCACATCCACAAGCATCCACTCCCTCCACCACCGACGCTCAGTAGCAGCAGTGTGTACTATCTACAAGATGCACTGCAGAAATTCACCAAAGATCTTCAGACAGCACCTTCCAAACCCACATCTAGAAGGACGAGGGCAGCAGATACATGGGAACACCACCCCCTCAAGTTCCCCTCCAAACCGTTCACCATCCTGTTTTGGAAACATATTGCCGTTCCTTCACTGTCGCTGGGTCAAAATCTTGGAATTCCCTCCCTAAGGGTCAACCTAAAGCACATGGGCTACAGCAGTTCAAGAAGGCAGCTCACCACCAACTTCTCAAGGGTAACTGGGGGCCATTGATCCAGCCAAAGACACCCATATCCCACAAGTGAATTAAAAATTCTGTAAAGCTATCGGCTATAGTAACCATGACAACTATCATTAATTGTCATACAAAGCCATCTGGTTCACTAATTTTCTTAATGGAAAGAAATCTGCCATCTTTACCTGGTCCGGCCTACATGTGACTCCAGATCCTCAGTAATGTGGTTGATTCTAACTTCCCTTTGAACTGGCTTAGAAAGCCACATAGTTCAAGGGCAAATAGGGGCAGACAACAAATGCTGGACTCAATTGTGATTTCCATATCCCATGAAAGGATAAAAAAAGTACAACTCTCCTTTAACATTATTTATGGGATCAAGTTCCACCATCTTTTCAGGTCCAGTGTCACAGAGCCCAATAACATTCTGAGTGAAAACACATCATGGAAACAGACCCTTTGGTTCAACCAGTCCATGCTGACCATAATCCAAACTAAACTAGTCTCAGAGATAACAAGGTGTAG